>NW_010548822.1:0-4303 GCF_000687285.1 Phaethon lepturus
TTTCTGTGATTCTGTGATTCTGTGAATTGAACTTTATGATAATCTGTGGGTCATACATCATAAATGCATTTTGAAACCATTTATGCAAGTTTTCCATGCTACCAAAACACACACATGTTATCCTTTGTGCTTGCCATCTGTTGCTCCTATGCTGAGTTTAAGATAAGTATTACAAATATTGATAAAAAATCACAGCTATATAGAAGTTTAATGGATCATATTTGGAACTATTCAATACTTTCTTAGAGCTGATTGTGTAAATATCAAGAGTGTATGACAAAGTTTGGCAGCACAGTTAGGCCTTACTTTGTTGGTGACTCAGAGTTCTCTCAGAGAAAATTCTGTTAAGTGTGTTTATTACATGTAAAATACATCAGAAGTCTACTTAGATCAATTCTGAAATATATATTGCAGACTAAAATTTCAGTAAAATTTTAGTAAAAACATAATTGCAAAGCAATGAATGTACATGCAATACAAAACTTCAGAGAAGCAGAACATGTTCTAAGTCTATTTAATTAATCTTTTATGTAAGGTATCCATCTTTGAATGCTCTGCTTGAGCCTTCTGAGGTGGTTCTTCCCATCTTTAATTTCTTTTCCTTCTTTTGAAAGGCTTTTCAAAAGGCTTCTAAAGCATTTTCAAAAGCAGGAGGAGGTTTGGGTTTAGTATGCTGTAGTTGTCATAATGGGAATTAAATGTTTAATATATCTTGTTTCATTGCATGGCCACTATCAGTAAGTCCTTTACATCTGTACTGGTAAACGTGTTCCCTCAACTTTTAAGAGGGAAAAAGTCAGAGAATTCTACAGCAGATAGAGCAAGGATGAAACAGGTCATATACTCCTCATGTAAAATGATAAATTACATATCCAGCACCATCAGACTTCTTAGAATTCTGTAAAATAGACAGGATATATGTAAATGCCTATGTATGTTTGTGTATATAAAGAGGAATATCAGAATTTAATTTCCAGTAAAATCCTTAAAACTTAAGCATTAATCTATTCATACAAGACTTATTTTCGTCTTCATTCAACCATGGATTGAGTATGATAAATACATGTCATACGTCTGGAGCTGGAGGTAAGGTCATGAAGACTTCTGACAACAACTAAGACATGAATCTTCTTTTATCAGAGAGGTGATGATTTACATCACTAATTCAGACTGTGCCTGAATACCTCCTGCCCTCTACCCATCCGCAGTCTGCACAACAAAACATGAGCCACAGTCAGTCACAGTAAAAGAGGAGGTTAACAAATGAACTGAACAGTTAAGTCTCTTCCCTCCCCTTGATCCGTGAGTATCAAATCTGTGCATGATTTGATCAGTAGCAATAAAAAAATTACATAGGCAAACAATTATATTTCTGTGAAATTAGGTAGACTAAATCATTATGTTCTTTACACCGAATGGCAGTTTGAAATTCATTGAAGTGTCCATACCACATCAGAATCTCTATCCACATAGGAAAAAGCTTGTCTATCACGTGTGTAGAATGTATTATTGTGACTGCAACTTACAGAAACTTTCCTGTCCATATACAGCTGAAATGGTTATGCTATTACAATGTGATGAAAAATTTTTTATCATGCAAGAAGGAATATATGAATGATATTTTTCAGCTACTTTTTTTATTCCCCTGCAATCCACATAGTAGAAAGACAATGAAGAAGACATCAAAAAGAAAATCAAGTGGACTAAGCATATTTCATATTCACTAGAGTTGAGCAGTCAGTTGCTTAACCTGAAGCTTGGACACTAGTAATTGCACACTGTGAAATCTTTCTTCATTTTGTGCAGAAAAGAATATATTTTAGGATAAATTTCCTTATATATATTTGTTAAAGCAGTAGTACTTGAGTAGTATTACTGGAAACTTTCTAGGTGCCCTGGACATCTACATGCGTGTTCAGAATTGCAGTGTGATGTCTGATTTCAGTTTACTAAATTGGGTAACTCCAGAATCAAGGGTTACAATGTCAAAATTATGCTGCAAATCTTTGAAGATCTGCTGGCTGCAATGGAATTATGTCAATTCATACCCAGTGAGATTCTGGTACAATACTTTCACAATACATACAGCTGTGTTCCAACCTTACAAGTATACAAGTTTAAAATATAAGTGGTTAGTGTAGTTAAATTCATTGCTGTTTGCTGCTATGGATCAGGAGGGGAAGTATTTGAGAGATGCACAATTCACATATTTAATCTTTTTTTTTTTTTTTTGTATGAGAGTGATAAAACAAGAGAGGAAAATATTTCAACTGCAGATACAGATTAGAAGAAAAAAACCCCACACACTTTTAATGAAGATACATTTAAAAAACTTTTCTACAAGTACAGATATCCTTTTCCCAAACATTACCAAAACCTATCGTTTTTCACAGATCATAGATCTCACACATTTAGTTACCATTGGGAACAATAACACAAAAGACACTGTATTTATTGATGTGCTGACCCATACTTCTGAGTGCCATGGTATTTTTTACAGTATATACAGGTAGGTTAGTAAAATACCTTTGAATCACACAATATTTTGATGGTTGATGAGACCACCTCTTTGTCATCTCCTTGGCAACCTACAAATGTCTTATAACACCAAGATCTACTCAACACTTAAAAATTGTTTCCACAACAGATTTTATACCTAGTGTCAGATAGCCGAGAGCTCTTCCTTTGGAGCTTAGAAGGTAGGAAATCTAAGTATACATACTGTTTGGGGGGGAGGCAATATCTCTGCTGAATTTTATTTGTTACATGAAATGTAAGCAACAACAGAGACGTAGATGAACAGTTGGTTAACGTCTAGATAATAGACTTCAAGCTTTGAAGATCTTGGGTCAGGTCTTTGTTAGCTCTAAATGAAAATGTGTTCAGTGGTATTGGAGTACTCCCCAGTGAGTGTCTGTCTGCATCACAAAAGCACAATCTATTTATAGTTTGTTGATGTTTGCTTTTGAAATGCTTAGTAACAATGCTACAAATTTATGATAAAAGCACTGTTAAGTCTACAGTTTGCTAGTGATGCAAGAGGCATCCTGGCTCTTTCCAAGCCTCATTTATAGTGCATAAATAGATAAATAAATAAATGAAAATAATTAAGATAAAACTTAGCTTCTGAATCATGAGAGATATTCTATGTGTGGTGTAAAAGTTCTCAGATAATGTATTTTGTCTTTCCAAGGGAAATGTAATTCAGCAAGTGCATAAAAGTGAGGAAATTTCTGACAGGTTATTTTCCCCTGTGCTTGAGATCTTTTAGAAATTCCTGTCTTTTCCTATGTACTTGAGTATCAGATTGATGTACTTGATTGATGTACTCCAGGCAGGAATAACATATGTATGGGAATCATGGCACATAATGTTGTCTACAGTATTTTCAAAGTATTGAAATCTAGGTTCTTTTTTTCTTCTATGTACTACTTTGCATTTTTTATGGCTCCTGTGATTTCTATTTGGTTGTAAAATCTTATCCTGGCACTGTGGCTATGTTTGGGGATCAGATGTTTGATGAATATTGAAGTGTTATTTTACAAGTTGTGTTCTGTGATTTGTGATAATCCTTGTACTGAAACTGATATGATTTCTATAAGGTTAACATAGCAGTAGATTGTTGAATAATGAAGTAGGATTTAATCTGCCTACAAGCTAATTAGATGAAAGATAAACAAGTTTGACAGCACTTCTTGAGCTAATTTTTGTGTTAAACCATGCATTGTTCAAAGTATACACCAGTGATATGCAGTAAAAGGAACAGTATTTCTTGTTAATTCAGCTTTTTAAGGAAAATGGAAGGCAACACATTCTCAGCTATTATTGACTCTAAACATACTGAGTATTTTGCACAGTTATTTGCCTACACCCATTAGACTTGATTAATATGTTTCAACCATACATCATCTTTAATTATCTGGAAAAATCACATTTTTTTTAATTTGTGTATTCATAAGAAAAGCAACATGTATAAGAACCATTACCCTAATTTGCATGTGCTAATTAGGAGAATATTAATTCTATTTTTTAAACAAGTCATTTAATATTTTGGTGAAGACAGTATTTCCAATTACTTATATTAAATGATTTTCAAATGACAAGATTTAATAATATTGCTTCTAGATCTGTTGAGAAAAGTTTAACTATAATGAATATCTTTGTGTATTGTTGATTGACCTCTGCTACATCAACATATGCTCAGTTTGTTCTTCATTTTCCTCCATCAGACACAGGACTAGTGATTAATATCTATTGTTGTGTTACCTCAGTTGTTAATGAAAAACACTGGGTGTTCCCTTCC
>NW_010548822.1:4334-19043 GCF_000687285.1 Phaethon lepturus
CACATAAAAAAAAAAGTCACAGGTGAACTCCTTACGAACACTTCTAATTGCTTAGGCACAGTGTTTGAAAATCTCAAGTAATTTGCCATTAAAATAATGAATAACATAAACTGTAATTTTTCATAGTAATTAACTTGTGTCAGCACCATTATTTTTCATTAATTATAAATGAAAAGGAATGAAAGATCACCTGCAGGAACAGATGTGTGAAATTGTCTTTGAGGTTCTGTTGTAGTCTTTTTCCTTCTTCCCTGCAACAAATTATATTGGGAATGGGATCCAGCCATGCAAAAATGCAGATGGTAGAGACTGACCAGGACAGACCAGGAAAAAGGAAGTTCAATAAAGTTGTTGTCTGTGAAGTCTAATATTTTAAGGAAAAGGCAATTATTACAGGCAACAAAAAGGAAATAGAAAAAAAATTGAAACATTTTGTGGCTTAGAGTTGTAAGAAGTTAAAAAAACCCTAACAGTAAAATTCATTAGGGTTTGGTTTCGTTGTTTTTTTTTAATGAAAGAGTCTAACAGTTTGAAGTTTTATGTCTCAGTTTAATTTAATTAAATACTGTTTTAGGAAATACTTCTTACCTCCTCAAATGCTGTGAATTTTTTTTGTTGGTTTTTTTGTTTGCTTTTTTAAGGAAGTCAGTGGGGATGATGAAGGAAAAATCAAGTTCTATATTTTTAGGTTTTTTCTCTGTTGTTTCCATATCTTCCACACATCTCTTATGCTCACAGAATACACACATAGTCTAAGAATAACATTAATGTATTGTAGGCAACTATGTATTTTCTTACAATTTGTAAAGCTTTTATAAAAAGGAAATAATTTTTATTGCAATATTTCAAACACTTAATACACACTCAGCTAAAAGGTACAAACTAAGGTTGTCACTGTACAGTCTATTTTAAAAATATTGTAATTAGTAAATGGAAACCTTCAAGGCTAATAAATCACTGCATATATACTCCTATAGTTAGTGGATATATGTGCACGTGTTCCTGCATATATATACACAATGTGTGTATATTGAATCTATAGTCATTCACCTAAGGAAAGAAAAGTCAGAGAATAAACCAGCAGAAGGTAGCCTGGTACTTTCCCTCTGAGAGCATTCAGTAATGGACACCTAAACTAGAGCATGAAAGAGACAACTCCGTGACATTATCTTTCAGTCACATTCCCACCACAGTTTTTGACAATTTGGCACTAATTTGGCACAATGACTTACTGAGCCAGAAAGTCTTAAAATTCCTTCAAAATATCTTCAGCCTTACAGCATTAAAATTTATCCTTGAAGTAGATTAAAAGTAACAAGTACAAAATAAACATAACATAGATGACTGATTTTCTCTCTAAAGTAGAGAACATGTCCTATACACTATTGTTACACAACCCATCAGTCACTGGGTAGGATACTTAGTTAAACAATTTATAAATTTATTTCACATATAATACTTCTTTGACACAACATTATCTTTATATTTAGCTTCTGTTCTTTTGTTTTTGTTCCAAGGGTTTTGAATAAAAAAGAGAAAAAATGTTATTGACTGGCATGCATGAACAATTCCTGAATATATGTTTGAAAATGGAGGCAAGACATGGCAGGGGATTTCCTGTAAAACTATATGCAATGTTCAACACGAATTAACAGCTCTCATGATTTGTCCTTCTCAAGGTCACCGCCCTTTTTTGGAGGAGTGTGAATATTATGAAACTTTTCATGTAAGGAAATATTCTTAAATGGGAACTATTTCAAATATGTCTATAGATGAAAAATAGTTGCTTAGTTAATACCTGGATAAAAAGAATTAATTAAGAAACAATCCAACAATTCAGATTAAAAAAGTTATAAGGATAAAAAGTGACATTAACATGTCATTATTTGTCTTTCCCACATGGGATAATTGGTGTTTTTACTTTCATTGCTTCAGTTTCCAACTGGTTAATATTGCCTTCCCTAGTAACAGGCAAACATGAGTATTCAGTCTGGCTTCAGAGATGTGCCTTATTTCCCCTGAGTAACTCCAATTATCAGATAACTTTTAATAATAAATACAAACACTTTCATGCCCAAGTTGCTATCAGCTTGAGACTATATGGATATTTGCTGCAGAAATCCAGGACATTGACTATAACTCTCAGAGCTAGGCGTGAGGTAGGGAGCACTGATGAGAAAGTTCTGGCTAAGAGGAAAGTGGTGACAAGGGAGCCCCTGGACATCAGGAACTCTGCAGCAGGCTCTTGCTGCTATGATTATTTCCCAGCCTGCTGAGAAGCTAAGTAGTAGCAACTGAGCTCTGAGTAGGCATGGTCTCCTTCCCTCAGCTTGTGAAGTGCTGTGCTAAAAATAGTTGTAGTGGAATGATTTGGTCTTAACCTATGCTTCCTATTCACTGTGAAAACAAAAACCATTTTGTTCTTCCAAATCATTCTGCTCAGTAAAAAGAGGCCAATGTTCTTCTTAACCTTTGATTATAAACATTTGAACCCTATTCTAAAAGATAATGAACCCATATTTCTATACAAAAAGACATAGAATACAGAGGAAAAACAAACTTTTCCATAGAGCAGAGGTACATGTAAAGTACATTTTTAATGATCAAAGCAAGGAAAAGAGACTCCTATTTTCTAAAAATTAGTTGTCTGGCTTGCAAAAAAAAATTACTAACTCATCAATTTAGAGGAACTGAAAACAAATATAGTTGTAAGTATAGTTATCTTGAATGTTTGCTTTCTATGACAGATCACTTGCAGAAAGCAACTGGAGCAGAATAACTTGCTTATGTTTTTAACGTGATACATAATTTCCGAATTTGAGAATGGGAGTAAAAATACTAAACAGAAGGAACAGCTCTTTGCTGTCAGTGTTTTGAGTCCATATGGATCATGTAATGTTTTCCAGGTCAGTAGAAGATCTGTAATCACACTAAGAATATCAAATCATATTTTAAAATTTCATTTTTTATAAAACAATAAAAAACCTGAGAAACCAGATATACATTGGATGTTTTTGATCATATAGGCCACATTTCCCAGTGTTTTCTAGTTTGTCTACAGTTTTCTTTGCTATTCTTTATTTCACTTAATCTGTGGTAAATACACTACATATTTTTGTTTGTGTATTTGTTTCTTACTGCTAGTCCAGAGAAAACAAAAATTTTTCAGAGTACAAGGAAGGACAGTGGTTATTTTCAATGTTATTCAATACCAGAATTATGATGTGACTCTACCTTAATAAAATAGTTTTGTTGCATACATCTCCAGTATTATGCTAGATACTATATTTTCATTGAAAACAAGAAACATTACTGTAAAATCACATATGTTTTAAATAAATTTGCTACAAGGAAACCATGATGACATAGGACATCTATTTCTATAATTGCTCAAACCTCAAATGCAGCTGTGAGCAGTCAAAAATAATACATACATAAATAATACTGTAAGGGAGTTTGATGAATCAGCACTTAAATCACAAAGGAATACATTGAAATTGTGACATTTTCATATGTTAAATAAGGATAAGTTTCAGAATATTGCAAAAATTAACATTTCCATACAGATACTGCTATGAAGCTCTATATTTAAAAAATATATATAATATTCAACATTTAAATATTTCATTTGATCTAGTGGTCCAAGTTTTGATAGTTTAAACCCAAGCATCCATCTGTAAGTATTGTAGTTTACATCTGCTGACAACCTGAATTATCAATAAATACATATCCTTATTAAGCCAGGAATGCATTGGAAGAAGACTAACAATACTTCCTTATTCACAGTCAAGTTTTATTTTTCCTAACTGGTTAGGAGGAAGGTGGTTTGAGTATAATGTACATAGCCCATGAATATAAGATCTAAACTTTCCAGCAATTTTGATCAAGACATTTAAAGAGGCTTTATAATCTTCATATTGATTATATTTGAATATTCCAATTCCTTTGCTTGAATTAATTTAATCCCAAGCCTATTTTCAATACAAAACAATAAAAGAAACAGATCAATATGGAAAAGAAACAAATTCACACGTTATTGTGAGACATCCTCTGGTTTTGCAGTCATATCTAGCAAACATTTTTTTCCAATAAAAGTTGTGCCAAAACCTTTCTACAATCAAAGTAGAACAATAATGTTGCTTACTGTCAATAGAGAATCTTTCTACTTTTAAAAGGGAATGTAAATTTTAGTGACATGTATCAACTGTGATTTTGAAGCACAGAAATATTGCATACTGCATCTTGAGTTTTGGTAACTGCTCTTGTATTAATAAGATCAGTCCTATTAAGATGATGTTAAGGTTTAAATTTAATTCAGTGTTTACAGTGCTGCAGAATGTTTGAAACCAGACTGAAAAGACAAAGTTGCCAATTTAAAAAATAGTTTTACCTTCTTTATTTGGATAAATGACATTCATTACTATTCTTCATTATAAAACCTCAAAAGAACCATTATATTGTATTATCTATACAATAACAAATAACAGTCTCTCAAGTTTAATTTACCCATCAAGCCCACACTACTATTTGAGCTGCAACATTCTACCATCCCAACTTTTAATTAAAGGTATCTAATAAAAAAGAACTCCTCCCTACAAACTCAATGTCCTTAACATGGTAGAAGGACTTGTATGTTTCTGTGGGCTTGACTGACCTATTAGGAGAACTAATTGTAAGCTAAACAAGTCAAAAGTAAATGCTAAGTGTAAGAACTTTTCTAGTTATCTAAATTTTTGAGCTAAGAAACTAGTGTAATGTCTTTACTGGAATAAAAAGACTTGGCATAGAGAGAAAGACAACAAAAAAAAAGGATGTCCAAAATTTTCAAAAATATGAAAAAAAGACTGTGGTGTTCACTTGGCAACTTTCAAGCTGGTTGCCAAGGAAAAACTTGCAGGAAAAATGATAAAAGAAATGAGAGTAAGTTTGCAAGTAAAACTGCCCCTGTTTACGTTATCAGAAACATCTACCATCAAAAGAGTTGGTAAATGAACCTCAGTATCTAAGTAATTTCCAGAATTATCTGAATTATCTCATGGAAGGAACAGAAGGTAAAAAAAAAAAAGACTGATATCCCATACTTAAATAAAAATAGTTATTCAACCACAAAAGTACCCTGAAAAAACCACAATACCAAAGTAAGTATTTTCAGAGATGCTACAACATTCCACACTGAGGTGGACATCTGGGAAAATAAGATTCAATCCTTGAAAAAGTTTCAGTGAGAATAAAACTTAGACTACAACTGGGGAATTAAATATCTGACTCATATTTGACACTAATGTGAGACTGTGAAAAGGAGAATTAGTTTCTACAGGCTATAAAAATAAACATAATTGCAAAACAATTTGAAATCAAGGAAATGGCTATCTCTTTACTAGTGACTTCATGAAAATGCTAATAATCTGACCATCAGAAAGAGTAGAGAAGGTTGAGAAGACATTTGTGGACATGGAGGCACTACCGAGAAAAAAAAAAAAAAAAGGTCAGTGGAGCTATAAAGCTATAACCAGATCTAGGCAAATATTTATAGGCAACTACAGCCTTTTCAGTAGATTGCTGGCATCTTAACATCCTTAAAAACTCAATATTAAAATTTGAGTGCCAATAAGAACATGAAAAGTGAAGAGAAATGCAGTAAGTCCATTAAGAAGAAGCAGTAAATGCAGTGAAATTTAAGTTATCTCACTAGGCAGTCTTATAATTATTGTGTTGAAAAAGATCAAGAATTATCTTTATCTCTTTCAAGGCAATTCCTATGTTGTTTGAATGAATCTTCCATCAATTCTTACAATCCCCAAATCCCACTTCTAAACAAACCTACTGAAGACTTAACACTTAAGAACATCTAAACAAACAAGAAAATGAGTATCAATGAAAGAAAAATATGGGGAAAAATAAGAAAGAAGATAGTAAAAACTAATTTCCAGTGCTTCTTTAATGGCTACTGCTCTGTACTCACCATCTTACATCTATTTTTACTTGATATTCCTCTGCCTATCCACTTATATTTAATTTTTAAGCAATTAATTGAGATCTTGTGTTAATTTTTTCAATCACCCCTCTAGGTATTTGCGGTATTTTAGAATTTTCTCTGAGCTTTTTCTTAATCCTTAATGTGGCAATAATCAGCATAAAAGACTAACAAAAGATACAGGAAAAATAATTAAAAGCCAAGATACACCAACCCTGTGGAACATGAGATAAAGGAAACAGTAGTTCTTAGGTCACTGACTGATGACCCACAAACATAGTCATAAAGAGGAGGTTCTGACAGATCCCTGTATCTGGAAAGACAGCGGAAGCGAGACTCTCATGAGTCCTATAGGAAAGAGCACACTTAGGGCAGGACATTTGAGGGGGCTTGTGGGACTGTGCAAGACTTCTTACAGTATGTTTTAAGGGAACTGTGCAGAACTATTATAGGATGTTTAGGGGAAGGGCCAAATTTGGGGAAAAGGAGGAATTGAGGTTGATCAGGGAGGAAGATGGGACAGAGGGGGTTTTAAAAAGGTCTGTCTGTGAGCAAACATGCTGCTGGGCAGTCTGCTTATCTGCCCAAGCCCTTCACTTGGTCATTGCAGTCTACTTTATCTTCTTATTAAATCCCACTACTCACAGATTTTCATGTGAGCCTACTCTCTGTCCTGCATGGGTGCAGGTGTGATTCACAAACAAACTTCAGGTGCTAGAAGGATCAACCAGCAAGGAGAAGGGGAGCTGCACCTAGAAACAGTCAGGGTCTGAGTTGGTGACCAGGCAAGGGGCAATCCTGTAGTTATTAGACAGACGTAAAGTCATTGAGAGATCTGTGAACATCCATATGAATACGAATAAAAAGAGCAAATGTGTGTATGTTTTTCAGTAGAAAAAGTCAGTCCTTGCCAGCTGGAAAAAGGAACAGGACTGCACCAAACTGGTTGTGCTTGGATTTCCCCAAGTGCTGGTGAAAGCATTGCTCTCTGTGAGTTTGTGTGGGTGACTGTGTACACAGTGGCACCTTTGGGACAGCTGCTCAGCCTCACACACCAGAGCAGCAGGAAGCACACTGAGGGGAGAAATCCCCTCCACCCTAGCAACCTTTGGAGTTGGCTACCCTTAACTCTTGATTTTTCTGCTTCTCTAAGTGTAGATGTCACATTGAGCACATAACTGCATGATTTTAGACAGCTATATCGAAACATGCTTTTTAAAAATATTTTATTTCAAAGAAATTGATGTGTAAAGAAAGAGATTCAGATTATTTAGCACAAAAAGATCTTCCTTACATTTATGTAGAGGTCTGTCACCTTGTGTACCTGTAAACATAAGAAACAGTGGTAAAACATTGTAGAGGAGCACTTAAGAGATTATTTCAAGATTCCACAAGTAAAATCTCTATTAGTGGAATTCCCATTAACAATAACTGTTTCTGAGATCAATTAAGGATATTTTAATTCCTTTTAATACTCCTTCTCCAACTCCTTAAACATTCTGTGGAATTACTGAGTTCTGTTGACTTTAAATTATTCCACTTTAATTGTGCCTGTTTGAGGATCTCTCCAAGTTCTGATGTAGTAGTAAAACTTTTTTATCACAACATGTGAATACCTAACCCTATTTTTTCAAAAAAAGAACAAAATTTTCTTTTTTCAGAATCCCATCTTCTATTGCATTCTGATTAATATTTTCTATACACTTGTTCTGTTGCAGTCATGTAATTTTAAATACTTTACTCTCAGTGTGACATACTTCCTTTTGATTCTGACTGGTCAAAGTGCTATGTTCTATAGTTTTAAGTTTTCATTTCAATTTCCCTAGTTTTCAGATTAACTACTTGCTTATTGCTATCATTATACATACCTGTCCATTTTTGTTAATTCTATATTCTTATGTGAATTTTGTGTTCCCAAATATCTCTAAAACCAGAATTTTTGACATTCTTGTTTACCTACATTTTCAATTGCTTAAATCTCCTACTTAACTGCTAAAATTAAAATGTGACTGACAGTCCTCAGCTAACTTTTATCATCTTTTTCCAAAGCCATGATATTGGACTACATCTGTTTTGTCTGTATAAATAATATAATTACATGCCATCTGTGAAAATGAAGAAGGAGTTAAAAATGTGTTGGAATTAAAACTAGGAAGAAAGACCTCTTTGAAATTATTTTAAAGACAATTAGTAGAACAAAATTCAGTTAGAAATATGGAATAAAAAAAATGTTTACATTTATTTAATACTTAGACGAGTGTTCCAAGCTCTATCTTTCTTAGATACTTATCAGTTTTATCACCAAAATTGCCATTTTATCCTGTGGTGAACTGGTCTCTCTGTGATTAGAGACATCAAAATCTAAGCTGAACTCCTCATCACATTGTTAAATTATATGCAAGTTATTTAGCAGTTACTGTGTAATTAGTGTATCTTAATTTGAGATATTGAGTTCCACATGCAAGATTTATAATTTTCAGCTGGCTGATTTCACTAGTAAGAGTTTTGTTTGTGGAATATTAAAACACTATTTTTTAAATGACCATGGTAAAGAGGACTGTGTTAGTCCACTTTACATTAAACACATCTACTTACATCCTGTAGAAACATCTTTAAGACAGAAGAAAAAGCGCCTGATTAAAACCAAGAAAATTGATTCAGAAGACTTATTTAAGTATGTGTGTGCGCATACATGCATATGTATATCTGTATGTAATTTTCATTAAATAAGTTTATTACTTTCTAAGAAAATTCTTTTTTCCGAAGACTAAATCTCCATGCCAGCAACACATGGAAATGACAACAATAACAAAATCACTTTAACAAAACCTGAAGTACCTCAGGAAGCTCAACTTTGTGCTGAGAATTTTTCTGCTTTTATACAGACCTACAGGAATGTTAAAAAAATGTCTTTACAGCCTCAGCAGCCTTCACAAGCTTTGGTATTGTAGAAACAGGACACATTTTAATGAACTGGTCTTCAAAGAAGATAATGGGCTTTGGAGATAATCAATCTATCTGTGCATTTTTACTATACCTGTTGCCAATGGAGTCTTTGTAACAACAGTCCTGTCCCTGTTAGAAAAAAGAGTTAAAAAAAAGTGGAATGTCAAATTTGAGTAGCCAGTACATGTTCATTATCTAGTATTGTGATTTTCCCTTTCAGGGTAGGGAACTAATTTATTTTTACCAAAGTTAAACTCAGAAATTTGATACTTACATGAACTAAGCAATTGATAGTAGCAATTAGAGGGAAAGTGTACAGGCCACAACAGTCTAAAAATCATAGAACAGAAACTGGACAAAAGGAAACAAGAAAAGAGAAGGCAAAAATGAGCAAAATAATGAACTCATGAAGAACTCAAGGAAGAGAATTCAGTCCTAGAGAGAAACATTTCTATGCAGACGAAAGGATAGCCTCCATTATCAATTGCCTATACCCAAACTTGCAGAAACATATGGACCACACCTCTGAATGTCCTTCTAGAGCATCTGCTGCAGATGGCCCACTCAGTAGCCTCTCAATAGGTTTTTGCACATGAGCCAAGACCAGGGCAGAAAATTCCAACATGCAGTTAGTTTCCCACTTCCAGTGAAGCCACACATATAGATGCATAATTTTATGTATTCAGGTGCACAGGGCATCCACAACTAGGTTTTTGTTCTGCAACTGTTATTTAAATATGCTTTTGTATTAATATTTTTAAGCAATTCCATTGCTAGTGAAGAGAAATTATTTTAGTATTAATTTCTCCCAGTTGGATTTGAGTGAAACCATTAATATGATTTATGAGCCCACATTGAATTTTTTTCCTACATAGGATAAGGGAAACAAATGCAATTTGACTTGGTGGCTTTTTGGAAAAAAAAGACCAGTAAAAAAGTAATTTTTGAGTCATTTATAGTAGTAGTATTATTAGTAGTAGTAATAATAACAATGATAAAAAAATTGAATGGAAAATTCTGTAAAATCTGTTCAATACCAGCCTTAATTTTTAATTCAGCATTAAACCTTATTTGGAGCATAAAGCCACAAGATGGGCAAAATATAAAAATGGTAATGTCAGTTCACAGAATTAGGTATTATTAACTACTGGAGAGGTCTAGAAATGTGGTACTTAGTGGTTGAACAAGGCCAGAGTTTTCTCTACAGAGGCTTAAAAAGAACCCCTTTCTCTCATTTCATCTAGATATCAAACTGCATGGGAAAATAATAATTCTATTACCTGTCAAAAAGCAGGGAAATTCCCAAAACTCACACAGTGAAGATGGCAGAAAGATAGGAAAACAAAACGAAACAAAACAAAACAAAACCAAAAGGCATGAAGAAATGATAGGGAGAGCAAATCTGATTTGGTTTTGGGTTTTTTTTGTAAGATAATATGTTAATAGCAGCCACTACTGTTACTTAGTATTTTGTGGTTAGACTGACACCAGTGTAGTTTCAGATTTTCTAGGTATTAAGCAATACCAGCATTTCCCACTACAAGAGGTGTGTTTTAAAAACCACAATGCAAAGGCACACCAAGTGGTAGGTAAATTGTGGTTCCTGAATCTGCAGATTCTCCAGTACACAAATTAACTGCTTTTTCCTGTCAGAAATTTGTTAATTTTGAAATACCAGTATCTGTAATTATTTCATTGCTGTCCACTTTCACTAGGAATAACTCATTCTCAAACAATCCTTAATATCTATCCAAGTAATGGAAGTCCCTCTTTGTCTGTTCCCTATCTATCAAATCTTTAAATTTCCCTTAGAAAAGTATTCTGTTGCTTTAGATAATCAATATGTAATTCAACAGACATATAAAGATAGGGACAGCACAAGATTGAATTGAATTAAATACCACAAGGGCACAGTCTCTATTTTCAAAACACTTTTCTGTAGCTGCAACGGAAATTCCAGTCAGCTACAGTGGAGTGCTACAGACTGCAGGCCTCGTAACAAAGAATTCAGGTTAGCAGTGTTATTGCAGAAAACATGGGAACTTTCATTGCAGTGGACATTGGCTACAATACAAATAAGCCTCTTCTATGCTCATGACCAGCAGTTCTGTGGAAGAAAAATGTTAAGTGTTGTTTGTATCCTTGACACAATATGAAGTGAGATTAAGGTAAGCTTCACTGTGGCTGAGTGTAACAAGAAAATTAAAATTAAAAAGCATTTTTTACAACTGGAGATGCAGCAAACTACCTGCACATTAAAGACTGCTATCAGTTTAACTTAAGAAGAAAGAAATGCATGCATTCCACAGTTTTATTAGGGTAAGCCTGTTTAAAGGCTCTTTTCTTCTCTCTTTCTCTGATGTCTGTAAGGCACTTGTCACCTTGGAATATAATCCCTTAATTTTGGTAAATGAAATTCAGGTAAACATATCTGTCCTTGTTACCAGATACACTACTGCCCTCTGCCAATTATTATAAACCAGTAGTGTTTATTTGTGATACACAGAAAAATCCCAACTCCATTTAAATCAATAAAATTTTCCATTAAGTTGGAAAGGGGTAAAGATTCTAAAGCAAAGGAAATCATGAATGCATAAATGAATAAAAATTTATTTATAATATAGTAGAATATACCAGACATAACAGTTTTGTCTCCTTTTTGTGTGTAAAAGGACTGTGGTGTCAGAACCACAGTCAAGAAAAAGAACTCTTTGCATGCTTGTGGTTGGGCAGAAGTATATATCAGTATGTATACCCAAGGAAAATCTCCATCTCCTTCACAATCCAGGCACAGATGCAAGAAGCATAATTGCAGCCCCAGGGAGTGGGAGCATGAGCTGTGACTCATAGCTCTCCACAGCTGCCAGGCTCTGGTCCCATGAGCTTCCCACACCTGGGGCTTGTTGGCAGGTGATTGGAGAGGAACAGACCCATCTACAAAACATCAGCATGAACAGCTGGGGGACCAAGCAATGAGCATACATGGGGTACAGCAGTAACCTAAGCTTACCTAAATCATGTCTGGAGCCACTTCTTTCCTGAATCAATGAAGTTTGGAGGGGCAGATTGCACACAGTGCCTGCAGCCATTCCCCTGCCCGTCTGTGGACACTTTTTGGCTGGTACATACTACCATCCATGGGTCAATGTGCTGGCCCAGCCTTGGCTTACCCCCATCCCCAATGAGGTGCCTGATGCCCAGGAATGGGGCTGCCCTGGCTGACCCCAGCTTGCCCTGCTCCACATGCCTTGAGGATTATAACTCACAGTAACTCCGTTATTCAGTGATTAGGTAGTAAAAAGGAAAAAAGAAAAATGTATAATGTTGTCCTGATTGTGAAAAGATAACATATGCTCTAAAGAAGAAAATATCTTTGAAAAGAATGATTAAAGAAATGGCTTTCGTGTGTATGAAACACAGGTATTTCATAGTCTTTACCTCTCCTGTGGTAGTACTAAGATCTTAAGAGAGTTTCTCCATCTTCGTTTTGTGCCCAGAATAAATTTAAACAGTTGGGGAAATGTGTATTTTTCAGTCACCATCTAAGATAGGTACCAAAATGAATAGAGCCCAGAGATCTCTCTCCTTCTAGTCGAACGATTCCATGGTTAAGTATGGCATTCAGATTTCTATTGTTGCAACATTTGACAGTGTTCTGCTATGGTTTCTAATAGCTTTGTTCTAAGATATGAGGTACAATTACTCCCCAACAGGTTTCTCAAAGCACAAGTATAATAAATGATTGCGATTTTTTTTTTTTTCCTTCGTGGGTCTCTTCTCAGGAAGATATCATGAGAAAGAAAAAGCCTCTTTCCCATAGTGTTCTGTGACATCCTCAAAAATCCCTTACAGAAAAGACAACTACAGACACAAGGGCTATTTACCTATTTTTCTGATACCTCATCAAAAAGAAAGATGACAACACAGATTTCTGTGACCTGTGGGCTTGAAATTTGCTCTAAGATAAACTTTAGGCAAGCCACCTACAGTACTATGTTCCCTACAAGTCAGCCTTCTAACTGACGGCACAGATGTTATATGTAACATTTGGTCAAAACTGCACCGAATGTGAAATAAGACGCACTTAGGCAAACAAATGTATAAACAAGTTTAAGATACAAACAAGAATTTCAGATAGTGTCTGTAATATTGAATTCATGTCACTGAAGTGAACATCACCAGCTTCCGAATTTGAGTCAAGGTTCTCATAACTATAGGGCTTTTCTATCCAATTTAAGATGATAATGTTAGATGGTGAATATATAATGTTACACTAACACAGAGATGTCATATTTCCTTTAGCTTGTGTGATAAAAGCAGCCAATCAAACCATTAGTGTTGCAGTCAAATGTTTGTTATTAATTTGATTCTCTTTTGTGAATTATTGTCCCTCATGATCTGTATTTATTTGTTTTTATACTCATTTTTCTTCTTTAATTTTCAGGATGCTGAGAACCAGAATTTCACTTACAGAACTTGATCCTTTCTGTTCAATATTTGTTTTACCTAGTGCATACTTGGTATTACAGATACCATGGTGATGATAAGCAACCATCTTTATAGTGATAAGTTATAAGTTATCGCATATTTCACATAGGGTCATACTGAAAATTAGCATATAAAATATACTAGCTAAGTTTTAATTGGAATTGACACTTATGTGTAGAATTGATATGGGAAATTACTGAGTAACTTGACAAGTGAAGAAGATATGTAATTCAATACTTCATGTCTCAGTTTTCAGATGCTTCATATTCACCAAGCATTTTACACCTCAGGAAAAATTTTCGTACACGCTCAACCCAAAATTAAACTAAGTTTCAGACATAAAAATTATTTTTGCAAAGTATAATCTGTGGTTTCTAAAAAACATCAAATGAGTTTTTGAACAAGCAGAACAGATTTTGCATCTAATATGCTACCAGTACAGATCTACTACAACGTTTTCTGTGTTGTACAGATGTCATTTTTATCAGAGTCCTCAATGACATGCAAGTCTGAGGGGCAATGCTAACCCACACAGAACATTAACTACATCTGTGGAATCACTTAGTACTTAGTACACAATATGGAACAGAAAATTAAAATAAGTTGTTGTGATTTAACCCCAGCCTGCAACTAAACACCACACAGCTGCTCACTCACTCCCCCATGGTGGGACGGGGAGAGAATTAGAAGACTAAAAATGCAAAAACTCATGGGTTGAGATAAAGACAGTTTAACAGGTAAAGCAAAAGCCACATGCACAAACAAAGCAAAACAAGGAATTCATTCGCTGCTTCCCATTGGCAGGCAGGTGTTCAGCCATCTCCAGGAAAACAGGGCTCCATCGCGCATAAGGATTACTTGGGAAGACAAACGCCGTTGTTTCCCCCAGTTCCTTTTTCTTCCCCCAGCTTTATATACACATCATTACATCATATGTTATGGAATATCCCTTTGGCCAACCTGGGCCAGCTGTCCTGGCTGTGTTGCCTCCCAGCTTCACGTGCACCCCCCGCCTTCTCGCTGGCAGGCCAGCATGAGAAGCTGGACACTCCTTGACTGCTTAGCAACAACTCAAAACATCAGTACATTATGAATATTTTTTCATCCCAAATCTAAAATATATTCTTATACTAGCTTCTGTGAAGAAAATTAACTCAATCCCAGCTGAAACAAGGACAGTATCCACCTCTTATTCCATATCATTTACGTCACACTCATCCAATACAACCTCATTAACCATAACTCCTGCCTCGTGGATGAGGGAAAGGCTGTGGATGTTGTCCACCTGGACGTTAATAAAG
>NW_010548822.1:19785-20031 GCF_000687285.1 Phaethon lepturus
GCTGAGCGGAGACCTTATCACTCTCCACAACTACCTGAAAGGGGATTGTGGTGAGGTGGGTGTCAGTCTCTTCTCCCAAGTGACAAGCAATAGGACAAGAGGAAATGGCCTCAAGTTGTGCCAGGGGAGGTTTAGGTTGGATATTAGGAACAATTTCTTCACTGAGAGGGTGGTCAAACATTGGAACAAGCTGCCCAGGGAGGTGGTGGATTCAGCATCTCTGGAAGTGGTCAAAAAACATGTGGA
>NW_010548823.1:0-9179 GCF_000687285.1 Phaethon lepturus
GACCCTGCTGGGGCTGTGCCCGTGGGGACATTAAACAGGGTCAATAGTGGTGAGGCACCATCTCCTGCTCCAGATTTAGCAAACCCCACGGCCCTCGGTTGTCATGACGGGGTGCAGGCTGCCGTTGGAAGGGCAGGCCAAATTCCCCGGTCCCATCTGTTTCTTACCCATCTCCATTTGACATTCTTAGCTCTTCAGGTATTTTACCTTAGCCACTATGAAAGGACTGCACGAATATACATCATCTGAAGTGTTCTTTGGTATTTTATTCAGTGATTAGTTTTAAAATGAAAAAAACCCCCACATGTAGATGATGTAAATAAAGCGGAAAATCATTATTGTTGTCTGTTGAGGTACTGTTAGGAGCAAGTTATACTGCATTTTGCAAGAAGCCTTTGAATCACTGTAAAATTAAAAAAAACAAACACTAAAAGAAACAGTCCATTCAATAACTAGCATTCATTTGCAAGATAGGTGAAATAGTCTTTAATACACATATAAAAATACTGAGCAACTGTACAAAGCCCCAGTCTGAACTCAAACTTAATTTCATTCGGGTACAGCTACGGAGGGCCTGCAACCAGCGGACGCCCCGCTGCTTACAAGGGAAACCCATTCCCGCCAGGCACCCCAGGGAGCCAATTTCTCCCTCGAGTCTGGCGCACAGCATTTCAGGAGTGACACTTGAAGGGAAACGGCCTCTCCCGAGCGGTGGCTCGGCTCGGCAAGCGGAGAGCTCAGCAGAGCCCACCTCCAGAGAGGCAGGAGCCCCTGTGCCTGGCCCCGCTCCGGCTACGCACTCTCATCAACGGCAAACCGGCCCTAATCCCTCAAAAAAATAAACAATGCATCAATAAAGAAAATTCTAGTCTCAGCCTGTCCCCAGAAACCACAAGCCAACCCCATCAATTCCTGCCTCGTAACAGGGCGATTTGATATTTCTCTGGGCACGCAAGATTGTTGACTTTCCGCAGCAGACACAGCTCTGCAAAACCAAAACACCCCGGGAGGAAGCTGTAGCCCTTCCTCAGCTAGAGGAGAGTTAAGCTCATTGTAGCAACATGTTCTAAGCCGTTACTAAATCAAATTTACTTTTTACTTTCTGATGTGAGTTTTTGATAAATTCCCTTGTTAAGAGTGATTTTGGATCAGACTCACCCCTGCCCTGGAATGCAGGTATTGGCTTTACCCCAGGGTAGTTCACCTAATGAAGTAATGCTCAATGTAGAGTCATTGACCTGGAGAAATGCATTCTGCTGTGTAGGTCTAAGACATATGGAGTTTGAGACGACACCAGCACATCACAAATACTTCTGCTGTTCCACAAAGCCACCGTGCCCCAAATCTAGTCATTCTGAGTATGAGCCACATCAAGATCCACACCAACCATGCCAGTATCTCTGACAAAGGCAGTATTTTAAAATCTAGACTTTGCATTTTTGTGGGACCGTTATGATCTTTGAATAGGTAAGCCCACACATATCCAGCACTTGTAACACACTCTGCCACAATGTTTCTGAAGTTTTTTCAGAATAGATCTCTTTGCTGTGATCTTGAGTAGTTTTAACCACCTGAGCTCTTGGGCAGACCCATGAGGATTCGTAAGAGAACTGTAGTCCATGCATAGGTGGATCCATTGCATATTATTAGATAGGTCTGTTATGGTCTTCCTGAGCACTTACCAAAGCTTAGAACCAGACTTCTCCATCTATCCCACCTTGCCTCAAAGGGTGATTCATCAATCAAAGAAATGAGCTCATATGTTGCATCTGGCTAAATGTATAGTCCAAAAATAACTGCTTTCCACACTAAACTCCAAACACACGTGCAAGGTACCTGCATTTCTCTACATTTTCTACACATTACAAAAAATAATTAAAAAATTAGAAGTGATGAAAAAAGCAGAAACAGCTTTGGAAATGAGGCAGGTTCTCCTTTCCACTGAAGAAAGTAGGTGATAGCATTACCCGTTCAGCGACGGCACCGGTTGCTAAGGCAGCTCTCAGAGAGACCTGTAAAGGAATGCTCGTTCCATGCACGGTCCCAGCTGGCAGCAGCTTAATTGCCGATGGAGTAAGTGTTGGTTCTGATCAAGGTGTTATGTCGAGAACTGTAAGACATATCTTCGTAGACTGCATTTAGTTTTCTTTTCTGGAAATATTTCTTCATCTGCAAAACAAAGTAAACTGCCGTTCAGAACAGAGCTTGAAAAAGCCCTAACCAAGGAGGAAGTGAATTTACATCTTAGGAGTCCGTCTGTTTGAAGTGGAAATGTACTTTTAAAATTTCTCTCATAACCCAACGGGGTCTTAGAAGATTAGGTAGAAATTGTCCTCACATTTAATATATTTAACCTAGTTACTTAACTTTCTATAGTCAGCCTGATACAATTTCACTAAAAGTTCCTTTAAGAGCTGGGTGTAACTGCGGCCCCAACATAAAAAATGCTTATCCTTAGTTTGTTACTGACAACACAAGAGACTACTTTCCACAGGGCCACTTGGCTTTGCCAGGATGATGTCATATTACTGGTTTTTAGCAGTACTGAAGCCATATGCGGAGGGATGAGATAGGAGCCTGGCCTGTGAATCATACTCGGTTAATTTTGAGTAAACTTTATGGAGCAGAAGGATCTATCAGACACAGATAATTTCTGGGCACTTTCTGCAGAATATATAGTAAAATATATATGCAGTAAATAAACCCAAGAAAGGAAAATTTTCTTGGTCACTTTTTTTTCTAGGACAGGGCAAAATTGTTCTCCTACAGCTGCTTTCAGACCTTAGGCTATTTTATGACTTCCTGTTGTCCTTTTGTCCCCCTCCAAACATTCTCTTACATCTATTACAAGATTGCTATATACAGGTCCATTCCCAATCGGGGGGAAAAAAAAAAGGAGAAAAAAAAAAAGGAAAAAAAAAAGGAAAAAAAAAAGAAAAAAAGGAAAAAAAAGAAAAAAGGAAAAAAAAGGAAAAAAGGAAAAAAAAGAAAAAAGGAAAAAAAAAGCAGCAAAACAGAATAGCAAGGTGCTCTGTTCAGGGAAATACATACAATGTATGGCTGTGGTGTCGACTGCAAGGCTTACCTGAGGTTTGTTATCAAAAGGCAAACAATATCTCATTTGCTAAGAGTTACTGAAACATAAGCAGACACAGTCTTCACCGCCAAGAGTTGGCAGCTGGGAGACATTAAACAAGGGCGAAGAGGAGACAATAGAAAGCCATGACTCCTTAGGCGTATCAAATGCTTGCTTGACTCAGTCACTATTTACAAATAATATCAAAGGCACCTATTCACTCAACCCAGACTCAGTTTTGCTTTGGTGTGGTAACAGCAAACTTACATCGATGTGATACAAGGCGCAGCACACCAGCACAGAAAACAGTAGCGCTGCCACGACGGTAAGACCATAGATGCCCCAGGAACTCTTACTGCAGGCTGTCTGCTCCAGTTCTGCATGTGAAATTATATTATTATTATTAATATGAAGAGGTAGAATTCTGTTTTTGTTATAAAAACATTATTTACTGGCCAGCAAGAAATCGGATCACGCTGTGTATTAGCATTCTCCCTGGCATTCCCTGTGCTCCTCTAGAGGCTGGTGACCAGCGCAGGCGGCACGTGAAGAGTCAGCGAGGAGCACTCTACAAAGGCAGCACCTTCCACACCACTGATCAGAGTAGGGCCACGCGCTCAGAACGGAAACAGAAGATGATTTGCTACCGTATTACAGCAGAACTGAGGGCTCGGGCAGGAGCAATGAGGAACTGCGTAGCAGCTAGGTTTGTCAGGCTGCAAGCAGTACAGAGAGGAGTAGCAGGCTGCTGCGCTCTGGAGTGTATGCGCTGAGCAGAATAGTGCTCGTGGAAAGGGTTACAGTTCTTTAAAACCTCCATTAATTCGTATCTGAATAACATAATATCTGGTAATCACCCTGCTGCTTTGATGTACAGCTGCCATTTTCCCCAACTCACATTACTGGGTTGTTGCACCAGTTATGGCTACTGGCACAGAACGAGACCACGGTCTTTTTTGCAGACTGAGGTAGATCCTTTGCGACTCTTAGGGCTTATATAAACCTTATTTTAATTGCCCAAAGACCTCATCAAAGCCCAACGCACAGGGTTAAGTTGCACCAGTAAGATCAAAATCAAGCACTATATTGCTGGTTTTGTCTTCATCTTAGCAAATGATTGCAACATCATCCCACAGAAAAAGCCCCAAAACCTCTGTCTTTGGCACATATGCTCCCAGTGTGCTCAGTGTATAATAAGGGTGTGTGAGATCATGTCTGCTATTACCTGTGGTACTTTAAGTAAATGCCTGAGGACTTGTTCTGTGTTCCCTGCTGTGACCTATCTTTAAACACGAAGACTTGCTATAGGGAATGGTTTCTAAAAGATATTTATGTCACATTAAGGTCAAAGAACCGATGCTAAAAATGCCGATGAATTTCCTAAAACCGACATATTATTCACAGACACACTAAAGTGTTTGTTGTCTGATTTTGACCTGGTTTTTTTTTAAGATGCAGGATTATAGCAAGTTCTCTCTTCTGTAATACCCCTCTGGTGGTACAAGGCAGGTAGAAACATAGTGCCTATGTCCGTGTCCTAGTACAACAGGGTGCAGAGGAGTCCCAGCACTCTCTCCAAACTTTCCCAAGTACTGGAAGAAGTCTAGCCATGGATTAGTGCTCTACCTGTTCTGACTGAAGTTCTGCCAGTTTTTAGTCCACCTTTTGTGTTACAACATGCCTATAGATATTTACAATTAAACAAGCAAAAGGACGGTACCTCTAATCAGCATCATGGTGCCACTGCTATTCACCGAGAGGAAAGAGGAATTTTTCAGCACCCCAGCACATACATATATATCACTGTCGTTTTTCTGTAGGTTGTGTAGAGTTACCACTATTTTCTTTTCTTGCTTTGAATACTCCAAGCGATTAGCAAAAGCAGGAAAAATAGTTGAAGCATTCTGACTTGAAACGTACAACACTCTCTCAGGTTGCATGTGAGTCTTGAGCAAGAAGATCCCTTCGTCTTCACGGGAGCTTTTCAGTGCACAGGTAATGATGATAGACTGGCCTTGCTGAGGGTTGACATAGAGTGGTGACTGTTCAACAACTCCACTGTTTTTTGCTAAAAACACGAGAGATTAATGGCTACCACATATTTAACACAATGCATTTTCACTAGGGAGCAAACACAGAGGTCAAAGACAGAAAAACCAGACCACAGAAATTTAGATAAAATTGGCTTTTTTAAAGGCTATCTTTATGCGTGCCTTGAGAAGAAAGATGTATGTCAGTACACCCTGGCATGTTTTCCTGCCCCAGGATCTGAAAGTAGAATTGACTGAACAGGTTTACCTGGTTGTAAAGTGTGTCTATCTACCTAAAAAACACACATACTGAACTCTTCTGAGAGAATACAGCTTCATCAGTTTGCCCTTGAGACATGGATCGTTGCCTGCTTTCTCAAGTGAGATTAAGCCGTAGAATGATCTGGGGACTATTGGTCTGTATAAAATCATACAATGTGGGTGCCATCAATGTTGCAAATCATCTTAAAAAAGTAGTTATTAAGAGCTTGCTGTCCAGCTGGGAAGACATTTCACCGAGTTCCTCTGAGGACAGACCCTCTTCCTTTTGACATTATCATTAACATGGATGAGGGAATGAAGACAGAATTTATCACATCTGTACAAAAGATAATTCTGGGAAGGCTGCAAGCATTTTAGAGAAGATGATCAGAATCAAAAAGGTAATTTAATAAAATAATTTGGAAAACCAGTACATAATCAACAAGATGGAATTCATATGAGAAAATACAGTCAAGACATTTGAAAAGAGTAGCCTAAGGAAGGACATGGTAAGTCTTCATAGATATAAATTACTACTACTGACCCAGCAATCAATTTGGTTTTGCATGCCTTGGGGACAGGAAAGGAAGAAAACCCTGTAATTTTTGGTAAAGACGTTTCAGGTTAGATGGACTAATCAGAAGGGTAGGTAGAGGAACAAGATGCCAAAGAATATTGTGGACTCAACCCTCTTCTAATGGGAAAAAAAAAAAAGAAAAAGAAAATAAAAGACAGAAAAACACTTCGTCTAACTAAGAGTGCCAAAAGGGGCCCTTGTGCCCATTCGTGAACTGTTTGTTACGAAAACACCCACATCCCTTTACTCTGTGATGCCCAACCGGCAAACCCTGCCTAGCACCAGTTTTTATCAATTTGTCATTTAAGATGAAATAGTAAAAACAAAAGAGATTTGCAAAAACCGCTACCAAAAAAAGGCTCATTGCTTTCCTAGTTATTCATAAAGATTTGACTGACTGTTATGGAAAGAGCTATGGGTCCTCACTGTTTCCAAACTGCTGCAGCAACCTATGACTCATGTGAAAATCTGCAGCTAGGATTAAATTAGTCATGAATGGCTGTTCTAGCGGTTTGCTCGGTACTGTTCTGTCTAATATGTTTTCTTCATCTTTTCAGGGAACAGACCCACACTTTCCTTCAAATCAGTACGTTACCTGAGCAGACATGGCTAAAGTTCTGTCAGACTCTCTCTCCCATTATGCTTTCTTCCCATTTTTGATTTAAAAAATATAGCTGTATTTATTAATTCATGACATAAAAGGGGGAATTGCAATACCTTTCACCACTACTATGGTTGTCTTCCCGTTCAGCTTTTTGTGATGGCCCTTGTTTTTAATATACTTAGTGCATAGGTAGATATTGGAATCAGATTGCTGTACATTGTGCAGAGTTATCCTGAGATTCCTTCCTTCCTTTGAATACCTGATGCGATTAGCCAAAGCAGGAAGGATATATGAAGTATTGTGCTTGGACACATATATCACATTGGCCGGCTGCATGCTAGTTTCCAAGTACATTCCCACTTCATTTTCTGAACCTTTCATGGAGCAGGTTATGCTGATGGAGTCTCCTTCCCAAACACTGATAATGTCTGTTGACTGTTCATTTTCTCCACCTAAAAATAAGAAATGCAATTGAAATTATAATATCAGAGTTCTTTTTGATCTCTTAATATCAAAGTAGTTTTCAAAAATTACTACTCCATCAACAGAACCGCTCCGTAAGACTGGGCCTTAGTCTCGCAATCCTGTATATATCATCTTTTGGCTGCCCTGAAACCTATAGTGCCTTTCATGTCCATTGACCTGTGCAAGTCAGTGTCTCCCCAAAGTTTAAAAGGCCTGGGCAAAAAAGTGGCTTCTGTCACTCATGCAAAAAACTTAGACTGCTCTGTAGATTCCCAGTATGATCCCATCAGTTCTCAAAATACGAGCTTTACTGAACACAGCCCAATAACTGGAGCTGGTTGAGCGTCTAAATCTGGAATTCAAAAGGTATCAAAAAATGGCAAAGAATGGAAGAAAATGAGGTTTGGTGGGGGTTTGTGTTTTTTTTTTTTTTTTTTTTAGAAAGGAGCTTTTAGCAACCTCAGGAAACTGGATAATGCAGCCTCTTGGGAAGAGAGCTGCAGAAGGTTTAACTCTAGCTTATACTATGAAACAAAGGTGTAAAAATATATGAGACTCTCAGAGTTCTCTAATGACCTGAATATCAAAAGACATTGAACAATAAGTACTTAGGCAATGAATAGCGAGGAACAGAGGGAAATGCCTAAAAGAAATTACATTAAAAGCAAGGAAAGAAAAATTAAATATAGAGCATTGCATACCTAGGACAAACGTTGTATAGAAAGGGTAGAATTATTCAGTGTTGACAAGCAAATTAAGGATCCCTACATACTTAAAACAATTTATTTTAATAAGGGAACAAACACAGAAAAAGCAGATCATGGAAATTTAGATACAGCAGGTCGATCCAATCTGACCAGACACAAAGACATTCCTTCTACATCACTTAGAGAAGAAATTAAGGCAACCCAGGAGTTGTCAGCAATTACCTTCCAAAGCAGCAAAGGTGATGGAGAAGGCTGGAGAAATGCCGAGCACTCAGCCTTTACCGGCAGGTAAGGAAAGCCTGGGAAATTCATCTCCATCAGCCTAAAATCAGTATTTCTAAGCTGACTCACACTTAACACGATCTAAGAACCAGGCAGCTAATGGCAAGCAGCTGCAGCGCATCAATTGTTTTCTCCAAAAGATCAGGGTAGAAGTTCAAGAGTGAAATTATATTTGCAGAAATCAGTATTGACTCCTCAACAACCACTAAACTAAAGAATGGCAA
Source organism: Phaethon lepturus (assembly GCF_000687285.1). Taxonomy (NCBI): domain Eukaryota; kingdom Metazoa; phylum Chordata; class Aves; order Phaethontiformes; family Phaethontidae; genus Phaethon; species Phaethon lepturus. Next base: position 8,227 of record NW_010548823.1, read on the forward strand.
AGGCACTCAAATATTCTCACCAGTTTCACTGCATCATCCTTTCAGACACGCTGATTTATGGATGATATTTTTTTCTCAAGTCACCATCCTTTCCAGTTATTGTCAATGGTCATGGGGGAAAAAAGGGCTGACTGTTTGGAGACATCGTTTTCCTCAGGCTGTTCTCCTCAGAGATTCACACCGTTTTCCCCAAGCGTGCCTCCAAGCTTGTACTCTTAATAGCTACAATATTCAGTAATGAATATTTCTCGCAAGGTTTTATTATGCCTTCAATAACTATGTCCTTAGTAAATATCAATATTAATTTCTATCCAGTAGTGGGCTCCCCCCGTCCACCTTAACAATACAGTTACAGTTTATGTTGAAATACTAGGAAAGCAACTTCCACTCTTTCTACAGAGAGTAATTTCTACGTACAAAAGTTCTGATCACAATAATTTTTCATCTTCTTTTCTAAAAACTCATTCTATAATTTCAGAGAATGTTTTTCAAAGTTCCACCTGGTTTTTCTAATGATGAATTTGCCAGGAACCTGTTTGAGACAACAGAGTAAGGGGAAAGGGGAAAAAAAAAAGGAAATAAAATATTGAGACTTATGAAACGTAAGAGCGTCTACATTATACATACCGTTCTGTCCAGGGAAGCACAGAAGAAGCAGAAGAAAGAAAGATGCAGCTGGGAGACGGGACATCCACAGCATTTTCAAAGGTCTTTTTAGTTGTTCTCTACTATCTGACTGACGAGTTAAAGACCTGAAGAAAGGGCTGTTATGCCACAAGTTGGCCTGTTTTCTTCCAGCTACCTCAGCCGTCTACTAAAAGAAGTTAGCAACGTGCTTCTTTTGCCTTAGTACCACAACAAATGTGACACAGAGGGGGAAGAGAGATTTCTCTGAGAGGTGCATCTTGGTTTTGACTTCACACTTAGAACGCCCACGGTTTCCTACTGCTGAA
>NW_010548823.1:9210-13292 GCF_000687285.1 Phaethon lepturus
TTAGAAAGAGCCTCTATAGTGAGCACCTACCTTCCCTTTACAGTCAGCTGGGAAAAGGTAGGCTCAAAGTTGTTCTTTACAGTGCCAAAGGCATGCAGTTATCTCCCTGCCGTGGCCTTACTGCAAATGGGGGTGCTTGGTACGATCGGTTCAGTCTGTCAGCGTTCCCACGGGCTCAGCAGGCTGCCTACTTGGTGGCTGCACACGCATAAGTCTTGGCTTTGTAAGGAGCAAGTAGATGAGAGATGCTTCATTACTTCAGGTAAACTGTAAATTATTATACAAACCCTGCTCACAAAACTACAGGTTTGGTCTGCATCTTGGCAATGACAACGTGCGTAATTTCCAAGCAAGAGCATGGTATGTCCCTCTCACATCCCTCCTGGCTCCACATTTGGTAACGCGTCTGCAGCACGCAGGAGCTGCTAACCACCAACAGAAGGGAATCGCGGCTACAGCTCACCTGTAGCTCCTGCTCCCTCCCCGATATGATGAAAAGCACTTCTTGCAGGCACTGTTCTGTGTGTCAATACACAGGGAAAGGCGGTGTTCCCAAAGAGTTTCTTGAATGCTTGAAAGCGTAGAAATTTCATTAATTATTGTAAAGAAAACAGAGTTCAGGCAGGTTGTGAAATGAGCTTTCAGTTAGCCCTACAAAGGCTCACCACTGGATAAAAAAGCAGATGCCAGGAGTCTTCTCTTACTCCCTGTCTTTGCTTTTGCAATATTTAAGTGAATCATACAATAATACTTGATTATGAGTTCGGGATTCATGTGATGGTGATGCTTTGTAAAGGAGATTAACATACCAAATAATAATACAATCAACACAGGGTTACCAATGAATAGTCAATTTTTAAGCTGATGTTTTATTGTGATGAGTATAATAATGCAAAACTTAAAAAAAAAAAAACAATTAAAATGAAATTACAGCTATCAAATTATGGCATTTGGTAAGTCAGGCCACTTAGTATCTTTAGTCTTTTTTTAATTCCGTAAACAAATATTTGCCTATGTTTATATATTGCAAATCAACATGCACTTGCTTAGAACAAACACTGCAGAACTGCAAAGCTATTTGTTACACTTTTTCCTGAGATGTGCGTACCAGCACAACACAAGTCAGGAGGGGCAAAGCGAAACAGTTGGTAGTGAGGCCTCTGAATATCACAATCTGCATAACCATCAGCAGAAAGGAGATGTAAAGGAAAGGGTGCTTGAGTGAACCATAACGATGAGTTCTGAGAACTGTCACAGGGCAGAGGTACCCATATAACCTTTCTGCTCAAAACATGTCCAGGTGTCTGGCCCCAACTGGTGTTAAAGAGTAGAAATTAAATGTGCACGTCATTAAACCTGAATCCCTCAAGTTAATACAACGCGAGTTCTCAAATATCACTTCACCTCTTTTCCAAAGAACTCAAAATCTGAGTCTACACCAAAACCACCCAGTGTCAGCCATCGATTTGAACACCATATATACACACATGCACACGTAGATTTTTCCACACACATATACGTGGACACATTTGTTCTTCTCATGAAAAGACCCTACAAAAGAACTGCCGTGGCCTTCAATTTTAAGACAGTATTTTTCTAGGTATAGGAAAATAACGTGTTCATCACTGGAAATCTCCAGAAGCACAGTATACAGCTCGATTGCACAAGCTGGAGCACTCGGCACTTCCTCAAAGGCACCCACAGCAATGACTTACAGCAGAGGGAAACAGAACCGAAAGCCACACTGCTTTGGGGGTCAGCAAGTGAAAGGCCCGTACTTGATTTTGAGCACTGCTTTCCCAGGCTGTAGCAGCAGATATGTTATTTCCTGAAAAAAAAGATGGCTTTTATCCTTAACCAACCTCTTCCTCACTCCTTTTAGACACAGCACCACTCTGTTGAATGCTTACAGCAGTCCTGTTCTGGGCAAACCCAGGAAGTGCAATTGTGCTAAGGTGCACTATAAAGAGGAAAAGTCTTTTTCCTTCTATCTCTAAATCCTTGCACAGTCTGGACTCTTTACAGGTAGCAGCTTTGGCTTATTGAATAAACAAGATTATAACAAATTATTACATTCATCATAATATAACAGAGTTCACAACTGGATCAGTCAAAATAACACACTCGGTAAATACCCAAAAGCTTTTCAATAGCTGGGGATTGCCATCTCATTGCCATCATGAAGTTTTGACTGCGTTCCACCACATTAAAATTGAAAAGACAAAATCCAATGAATAAGCTGAGAGTTGAATTAAAAGGGTCTCTTAGATCAGCATGAGTGTAAAGCCCCCACTGGTGAAGGAAAAATAAAAAAAAACAACCCGTAACAGCACTAGTCTCCTGTGCCAAAAAAGAGCCAAATTTAAGCACAGAGGCTTTTTTGTACTTCTAAAATGTGAAATAACATATTTTTTGATGTCTTTTATTATGAACTTTTCCCTTTAGATTTGATTGTAGCAAATTTCAAGAGTCATACGACATCCTACATCCTTTGAGATTTCCTGCTGGAAGTTTCAGCTACAGGTCTACGGGTAATTAAATCACATAAAAAAGATTCAGCAAGTATTCATACTGTTTCATGGATCTGCTTTTCCAATTGTGCTGCTGATGATTTTCGCTCAAAAGCCTGACACTAAATGAGGTCTAATGCGAACTTTTAAGGATTCATTCAAATCAAGCATGAATGATAAATCATTTGAAGATGACACACCACCTGTGAGCCACGAAATGGGGGTCCCTGAAGTGCAGCATTCATCACATACTGTCTGCATGCAGTATACCCAAACTTGTCTCGGGATGCAGAAATATTGTAGTCTTTTCTGATAAGGAAACAGAGCAGGTACATCCACATGCTTTCCTTTCCACTGGAGTTACTGCTGAAAGTGTCCTACACTAAAATTGCCAGTATTATGGCCTAATTTGTCAAGGAGATTGACATCATACTTCTGTTCAGCCTGGGAGGAGGCTATGGCCTCCATGACCCAATGCCATTGCTGAGGGAGCTGGATATAGCCCTTCCATCTACCCTTGCGCAGGAACGAGCATGCAGAGATGTCCTCAACCTGCAGGTGGCTGCAAACTCAAACGTCTGTTCAAAAGGCCAAACCCCTCTAATTCAACAAACCAGCCACCTGTAGAAAATGCTTTTTTGGATCTAGAGACCACCTGGCAGTTAAAAAAAATAAAGGTCTATGAGCATGCTATCACACTATGAAATGGAAGATGTGCAGAGAGTATCTGCCCTGGGACTCAACACATCTTTCCTGAGCAGATACAGTTCTCTGAAGAATTTCAGACGAACTGATTGTTTCAGTCATGAAAATCATTGAGAGAATTCAGCTGGTTTACACCTGTGCTGCTGAGCCAGCCACACATCTTGCGATGACTGCCGTCCTCAGCGAAGCACCAGGAGAGGATGGCAGACCCAGGGAGCTTCTCGTGTTGCTCGCGAAGGCCTGGAGCTGGAGGACTGTGGCAATCAGTCCTCAGTGAACACATGGATTTGGTGAAGGTACATTTGTGAAAACTACCACAAGGTCTCAATATAAAATGAGCATCTGTTTCTTCAGATGAACACTGTACGTCATTACCGAGGAGCATGCTGCTGGCATAGAGGCCTGGTTTTTCATTTGTAGATGTTTTTCAAATAGGTACAAGGTTTTATATGTCAGGAACCCATCTGGGTTTTCTAACAGCTGCAGAATTGAAGGAAAAACATCTGTGAGGACACCAAAAGCACAGGTTGATTTCAGTGAGAATTATAATCCAGTTGCCTGTATTTAGGCTCGGAAATTTGGAGTGTGAAGTCCTCAGGGCAACTATCTTGTCCCATCTGCGACTGGACCATGTCTTGCTCTGAAAAGTAAAAGGATTGCAGCTTCATTGCCCAGCGAGTTCACAGCGTATCTGCTGAAACCCTGCCCTGGTTGTGGTGGGTCGTCAGCCTTTGCCTTAGAGGGGCTCTAGGACAGGCCTGAAACATCACCGAGCGTTACATCCAGGGCAGGACCTCAGGGGAGCCACTGGCGGTATATTTTTTACCTATCACACCAATATATCTATTAATATAGATAATAGATATA
>NW_010548824.1:0-841 GCF_000687285.1 Phaethon lepturus
CGTAGCCCCAGGTTTAAGCTGGACCTTTTTTTCCTCCTCCACCTTTGAAAACATTAAGCCTAATATTAACATTTTTGGACTTCTTGTTCCCTGCTCCCCAGATGCAAACAGGGCTGGACTGCAGCAGCGGGGCAGAGCTCAGCTCTTGTGCTTCCTTCAGTCTTCATAACCTCTCCATTCTTCTAGGCTGGATTTTCTTTCACGCCACTTGGTGTATGAGAAACTGGCTCCTGGAGGGAATTAGGGAGGGACTATCTTCCTCGGCCGCGGGAGGGATTTTGCCCGGTCCATAACCTGTCACAGGCTACGGCGCTTCAACGTTGTCCTCTGCTCCACGGCAAAGGCAGGTTCACCAGAAGAACCCTGCGGTGACGTTAAGAAGCGGAGGCTCGGGGCAGTGTTACCAACCCAGCTCTGTTTGAGAACCTCCTGGTAAGCTGGTTCCACTTGAATGACTGAGCTGGACCTCCACTTCCTCGAGTTTCCATTCCGGTCTGACCCTGCTGTTAACGTTTCCAAGTATTTCTGTATTTCCGTCAATCGTTGCGAGACCTCTTCTTTCTCTGTGTTGGAAGCACCCCCTTAAAGGGCTGCCAGGGTGAATTCGGAACCAAATCTCGTCGCGAAAAGGTTTCGTAATGGCCCCGGGTTTGAACGTATTAAAAATAAAGGTGAAAATCTTGTCGGCATCCAGAGGCGCTGAGCGGAGCCCTGAGCCATGTTGTGCCCACAACTTGCTCATGAGGTGGGTTTGTTCTCTCCTTGCAATTTTCCAGGGAAAAAGGGAAAAAGGGAAGGACTTTTACCACTGTGCACGCTCTAAGCCGCTCACGCTCGGCTG
>NW_010548824.1:903-1375 GCF_000687285.1 Phaethon lepturus
TCCCAGCGCGGCACCGCGGCGGCGCGGCATCCAGAGCCAAAACGCCTCGCCGACAGAGGCCAAGCTGTGCCCACACCTCCTCCGGCCGGCGGCTGCCTTCCCCGCCTTCGGCGCCTTCGGCTCCTGAGGTTAAGCCGGGGGATTAACGTCGGGGCTTCGCGCGGCCGCCCCCGAGACAAACTGCCTCTCAATAATTTAAAGTGCATTTTCTCAAGGCACTGAGCAGGCTCGAGCACGTCTTGTTGGTCATTGCTTTTGTGTTACGCATGGAAGAGGCTCTAAATTACAACTGTTGGTACCCTGATTTCTTCAAAAGTAACTGCCTGCGGGGCACGGTGAGTAGAATTTAGTTTTTCTTCAAAGTTAAATATTCCTTATTTCGGCACAGATCTCCAGCAGAGAACCTGACACCCGTAAAACAGGAGATGTTTTTCACCCTTCTGCAAGCGTGACTCAAATATGTATTGACTGC
>NW_010548824.1:1416-1760 GCF_000687285.1 Phaethon lepturus
AGACAGCATTTACACTGACAGATGTCCTGGACTTTAATATTAATGGCATTCCCAAGTTTGCTCCCGGGAGGCAGCGCTAACAGTTGTTGACTTAATGTATTTTTAAAGAACAATAAGTCGTGAAGTGTTATGTCATTTATTTTGGGGTATCATTTATTCTGGGTCAGGAGAAAAAACCCAAACACTCGAGATTCTTATTTCACTTGATTTTCTTTCTGCTGTTTTAACAGCTTAGTCCTGCGGTGAGTCTGAAAATGCCACTCAAATGACTTATTCTCTCACTACAAGACTCTTAAAAGTAAGAGGGGTTTTTCTTAGTGAAATATCTGTTGCCTTGTATCCTG
>NW_010548825.1:0-5898 GCF_000687285.1 Phaethon lepturus
GGTTAGTCACGAAGCTGCCGTCACCCAGGCAGCTCTCTCCTGTGCAGGACAAACCGCGAACTCAGACCCGACGCCTGTGAAGCCTCTAGCCCCTTGAGCCTTGTTTTGTGCTATAGCATTAGCTAGGAGGCAGCTTTTTACTGGATTATTAATTATATTTCTATATAAAGCTTTACATCTCTGCCGGCGAGTTGCCACATTGTGAAACACGATTAGGCTTTTGTAATTCTGTCCCGACGGTTCCCTTCGTGCCTCCCCTTCCAGCCAAAGAACAGGGTTATGGATCGGCCTGGAGGCAGCGAACGCAGCCCACCACTTCCCAGGAGAGAAAAAAAAAAAAAGACGACAGATTCCTCCATGGTGACAGACCCCAAAAAGCCTACCTGGAGCTGGCCCAAGCCAGCTGGCCAGCCCAAGGAGGAAGAGTAGCTAATGGATCCCACCGGCTCTCACTCAGCAGCAAACAGCAGCTATTAAAGGCGAAGTGCGAGGGACTAATTGGACATTTAACCCAACGCTGGCCGAGGAGGCGTCGTGCTGTAGCCGAAGAGAGGAAAGAAAGATTCACTCCTCAGCTGCAGGCTCCTCTAATAAGCCCTTCGCCGTAACCAGAGCTCTGTAACCAGAGACGCCCCGATTGCGCCGCGTCTTCCTCCAGACAATCCTCACCCGGAGGGATGCTCGCTGGGGCCAGCGCTCAGGCTGGGCGGGTGGAGGAGCAGGAGGAAAGTTGACATGAATAAAAACACTCCTCGATCTGATTCTGTTTGTCTTTTTTGTTAGCTTTTCTCCCGATTTTTTTTTTTTAAATACTCAGAGATAAACAGGTTTTGAAACATTTCAGCTTTCCTCGCAGTGCTCGAAACACAAGTGTAGCAGCATCAATCATCTCCATGCAAATGAGCGGAAAGCAAATGTGACCGTTATTTCTTGAGTGCCCGCGGTGTGCCCGGGGCGTGCACCAGAGCCAGCCTCGCTCGCCCCGAGCCCGGCATCACCCCACAGCCTCAGCCAGCCCCGGGAGCTTGAGTAAATACTGGAGGCCCTAATGGGAAAAGCCATCACAACTGAACACGCTACACGTACTCTCCTGAAGATCTACGTTTGGTGCAGCAGACAGTTCATCCTGTGAACGTAGTGCTTTTGGCTGCGCCTAAATTATCTGCAAACTACTTGATTTTATGCCATTGCCCGTTACTCAGCGTGAGTCCGAGGCTGCAAACGCGGGAAAGCCATGGAAGCTGTAGGGCCGGGGCAGCTCTTCCCACAGCAATCTCACCAAATGCCGCACGAACCATCACGTGAGCCTGGCAGTCTTGGACTGGACCATTCCCAAATCCACGGGCACCCTCCAGATAACCACTCCATCGTTCCCCTCATAAACAAGCGTTCAGGAGAGCGCTTTCGCGTCCTTTACTGTCAATCAGCACTGGCCGATGAATGTCTATTATGGCAAGTGGCCACAGAGAGCGTTTAGCTCGTGTCCCCACGGGTCTCTCTCTCCTCGTCGGCCACGAAGCATCCTCTTCCACACGCCCTCCCCACAGCCCTCCCCTCCCCGCTTCAATCCCGCAGCTCTGCCCGCTGCGTTCCAGCCCTGGCGCACGCCAGGCAGCTGGTTCCCACAGGAACGCCGTGCGTACCTGCGGGTTTCCAGGGCTTCACTGGCAGAATCCCCCAGGAGCCGAAGCCGGCGATGCCAACACATCTCCCAGGCTGCCAGCCAGGACCGCTGCAGCGTCAAACAGCCCTCCAGCCTCATCCACCCGCCACGCTGACTCTCCGTCTCAACCTCCTTCGCAGAGCAAGACCTGGATTTTCTTCCAACTCGGCCTCAAATCAAACCGCGGGGCGCAAGCCGCCCGCACGCGTGGCCAGCTACGTCGGGGCTTGGTAGCATTTGCTGTTTCAGGCTGCCAGATGAGCAGACGGGACTGAAAGCCAGAGACAATCCTCAGCTCCGGCACCGGGAAATGCTCTCCCGACAGGTTACTCCGACGCCTTGGGCTCCTCGGAGGGACGTCTGCTCAGGCTCAGAGCGCTTCCTCTCTTTGAGAGCCACCACCCCGGGTGGGTTCCCCTTCGCTTCTGTTCATCATCTCAGTAGCCAGCCCAAAGCACAGTCTGGGATTGATTAAAAAATACCAAGTGGTTCAGGGCAGGGATAAAAACTTGCAGACAACAAAAAGAAGGGCCAGAAGGAGAATCCCGCCCGCCCTTGTCCAGATAAGGTGCTTGCGCAGCAGGGATCCTCAGCTGTCCCAGGTATGTAGTCATGATTTCTTAATGCTTCGCAGACTTTGCGGGTCCATATATCAGCACGCCTTGCCAAGGGAGCTCGGCTAATGAGGGTGATTTATGCAGCGGTCACTAATGGCTGACCCGGGCTTCCATCAATCTCTCCTGGAGGTTTCTGAGGATCGAGGGAGATTACAGCTTTACTGCCATAAATATGGGAAACGGTGCAGTGCCAGCATCACCGCGCCAGGGAGAGGAGAGGAGGCTCACGACGCCTCGCCAGCCAGCGGATGAGCTGCTGCAGGAGCACCCGAGCCGCGCATCGGTCTCACCAGCGGCCGTGGTGCCTTCACGTGGTGCCCAGCTCCACGCTGCCAAAGCCGGGGCAGGGGAGCGGGACCCATCTCGAGCAGCAGCAAAAGCCAACACCAAAGAGACCCCAGGGCACCGCTGGCCTGCGCTGCTTTGACGCGTTGCCACAATGCACGGCAAGCACCTCGCCCTGTTTCTAAACTCAGACCCATTCACCCATTCTGCAGCGAGCCGAGTCCTCAAGAGTGAACAAGGGAGCAAAACCTCCGGGCTGGGCTGTCCCAGGCGGGTGGCCGTGGGCCCCATGGGCACCCTGCAGCAGGCTCTCCTGGCAGAGACGTGGCACTGTTTAACAACGGGCATCACGCTGGGGCAGCCAAGCGGCGTACGGAGGTTTGGCTTTTAAAATAAAACATCCTCGGCCAGCATAATTTTTTTACAAACTGCAAATGGCAAAGGAAGGGTTAACCCAACCACAGCCAAAAAAAAGGTGGGATTGGCGATACAGGAGGATAAAAGGGCTCTCAGGAGAGGTCAGCTTGAGAGGAAGAGAAACAGAAGAGAGAAAAGGAATTCGCTTCCACAGAAACCCCAAAGGGTTGAAAGAATTCGTGAACCAAAGGGCCAAAACGAAGGGGCACAGCCTGGCCGAGGCAGCATGTCCCCAGCAGGCACAGTGACTGTGTGCCACCCAGACGCAGCCCTGGATGGGTGGCTGCTCTGCGGGGGCAGCAGCCCATTTCCTGGGGAAAGATGCTTAAACAGGAGGAGGAGGAGGAGGCGGCGGAGGTCAGCCTCAGCGATGGGGCAGAGCAGGAGGCAGGCTGGTCTGCAGGAGGCAGAAGGCTCCAGCGACATCTGAGCAATAGCAGCAGATCATTAGTCAGTATATTGGCTCAAAACGGGACCTGGGGACGTTTAGGATGCTCCCAGCTCCTGCCTTTTCCTCTCCACTTAAGGTTGACTCCTCAGCTTGTTGCTATGGGGAGGAAATAAATGGTGCCCTCGATGGATGGGGAGGAGACGCGCTCTGCTCGGGGACCGCTGCTCCTCGTGGCAATGCTAAATTTGGCCTGATGGACTGGGAACAGATGAGACTCCAGGGACGCAGAGCCCTGCTGTCAAGGTGATGCCTCTGCCCTTGAACACAACAGTTGCTAGGAATATCCTGCTAGGACAGCGGCTGCCCGTGAGGGACCAGGTCCCAGCCCACAGCATCCTTTGGGGCACCGGCGAGAAATAGTGAGAACAAATGGGAGCGCAGCCCCCGGGCAGCCAGCAGCGATGATGGATGCTCTGCCTCCGTCCAAGCCTCTCTGCTCAGCTGAGCACTGCGGGGACGGGCCATCGGCTATCTGGCACGGCTCTCTCCTCTTGGCATCGTCACCCTTGCTATAAAATACATTAAATATTTAGCGGAGCAGAGCGCTGAAGCCGCCCGCCTCCACGCCAGGCAGGAGTTGCAGCCACTGGGAAGCCATCCCTTCCCTGGCACCGGGAAGGGCGAAATACTCATCGAGGAGAGGAACGGCTCCAAAAGGAAAGACAGAGAGACAACTAGAGACAACTTTGTTGTCCCGGCCAAATTCTAGCCTGCCAAATTCCGCTTCTCTAAAATGCTGCCTGCATTTTTAATAAATAACAAAAAAAAAAAAATCAAAACAAAACCCAATCTCTCCCAGTCCTGCTTGGGCTGTTTTGCAGCGGGCTGCGCAGACACCTGCCGCATCCACCCCAGCAGCGCCCGCCTGGCATTGCCGGGCGAGTGGATCTTTGCGTATAGCTCGCACATTTGTCTGTAAAGCTCATTAAGATCCGGCAAGATGAAAGGCTGTACAGAAATGTAAGATCATTATCATTATCAAAAGAAACACAGAAAACTGCTGCTATAGAGGCAGATTTGTTTCCATATAGAAAGCTGTTCAAAGTTCTCTGAGAAGCTCTTTAATAAGATGGCTGTTATATGAATAAACTTCAAGAGCTTCTCTCACACTGGGGAAAACTTCCAAGGACCCCTTTGCCTTTCACGTCTGTTGCACAAATTTTCCTTGCCATTTCTGACATGTCGAGGATAATTTCGGTTCGGGGAAGGGAATCCTGCCTCCCAGCCCTCCCGACTCGTACGCTGCTGAAGTCGTGGCGCACAGCAGCGATGCTCCGGCTAGCAGAGGGATGGGCCGGGCGGTCATGCGATGTGACCGTAGGCACCGCGGCTCGTCCCCAGCTGCCTCCCCACCGAGGGCTGTGAAAGCAGCTCTCCCTGGGGAGCGGGTGTGGGCAGAGGCACCCACACTTGGCATGGGGCACGGTGCTCACCCCCAGCACCCACTGGGCAGCAGCGAGCAGCACCAGCAGCCCTCCAGAGAATAACGGCTTGGGTTTAAATACACCAAATCCGTTCCATAGTGGTCTCCCCAGCAGAAATTCCCCGTCAAAGAGCCCCAGTATGCACTGCCGTTAGCCATGGGGGGCAGGTTTAGCCCCTCGGCCACTGCCAGCGCCAGACAGGCAACACCACCGTCTCACACCTCCCACCAGCGCGTCCCGGTGCCAGAGACCTCCGTGCGTGGAGTCCTGCATGCCACGGATGCTCCAGGAGCCTCCGAGGCAGGTTTTCACCCGGGGATCGCAGCTCCCCACGCACGCAGCCTGCAAAGAGGAACTCGTCGTTTTAAAATAGACTCCGGTTCCTGCACCGGGAGGTTGCCGGTGCCAAGCCTCAGGCTCAGAGCTGGCTGACGGGAATTTGGATGCAGCGAATCTGTTCCTGCCTGGAGGAAGCAGAAGAGTTAAACTTGCTCAAGGCACCATATTTTTCCAAGAAGAATCAGCTCTTCCCACACAGGGTCATTTCTTTTTTGAAACCAGCCTCCCTTTTATCCACAAGAAAATCTGCTCATAATTATAAACCGAGGAAGACGACGTTTCTGGAAATATTCATTTGCAGCTGAGCCATTTTCACCCTGGCACAGGCAGAGCGAGCCTTCCTCGCTCCCATCTGTCGCGTTCGCGCCGAGCGCGGCGGCGGCGGCGCTGCCAGCCAGGCTCTGCCACCCAGCGTGGCACGCTCAGGCGGGAGAACATGACACCGTGGTGGGATGAGGAGGGAGGGGGGTCCGTGAAACTGGGCAGGACTTGGAGCTTGCGTCCTGCCCAAGATGTTCGCCTTACACATGAACAGCTTGGCACCACGAGGGGCAGGGGGAAGGAGGAGGAGGAGGAGCGGTGCAGGCGTCGTCTGAGCTCCGTTAGGGAAGGGACAAAATGGGAAGGTCTCACGGTGCTGCTGAGTTTGATGGGGTCCACGGGGCCAGGGCCCAGACCATCTCTGCAGGCAACGTCTGCAGC
>NW_010548825.1:5937-6833 GCF_000687285.1 Phaethon lepturus
GCACCAACACGTCCCCAGCCGTAACGGCAGCAAACCGGAGCACAAGATGCCACTCGGGCCAAAGCCGGGCTCCTTCTGCAGGGAAACGTCCACAGCTTCTCCCCGTCGTGTCTCTCTCCCTCTTCCTTAGCTGCATCCCGTTTACGCTGCCATGAATAAATCAATCTGCTGCTTGGTGCCTACACCTTCAAATATTTATAGACTGTTATTATACTTTTCGCTCCCTCCCTATACACACATGCCCTTTCCTTTAAAGGTCTCTCCACCAAACTATGTATATTTAGTTCTTTTAATCCCTCCCCATAAATCTACCCTGATCCACTCCCTGCACCGAATCCATTTGTTTCTGTTAACGAGAGGCACAGCGGAGCGCATCGCGGCGGGCGGCCGCGGCAGAGCTGTCCAGGAAGGGGCCGTTGCCACCTCCCTCCATGTCGGGGTGCTTGGGGACCAGGGCTCAGAGCTGCACCGGACTGCTCAGAGCATCTCCTGGGCACCTACCATCACACACGCTCTGGGCTCCAGCCAGATTCTGTTTTCTGCCCTCATTGGGTTTTGCATTTTCTTCTTCTTTCTCCCTTTTTTTTTTTCTCTCTCCCTTCTCTCAACTGCAAATGACAAAATTGTGAGCAGCTCCCAGACAACTTGCAAACCCATAAATAAGCTATTTCTGCTGAGTGAATTTAAACTTCCTTTCTTATTTGCAAATTGCCTGCGAGCAGCTTGCAAGTATCAGGAAACCAGAAGCCGGGGAAGGCTGCGAGTTTAGGTTTGGATGCACACACCACGTGGGATCCTTCCCTTCCTCCGTCTGGCAAGCCCAGGGCCACCAGGAGCAGCAGCCCCGTTCCCCAGGTCTCCGCTCTCAACATGCCCTTTTGGCAACCACCCTCTGG
>NW_010548826.1:0-391 GCF_000687285.1 Phaethon lepturus
GGCCCTGTCCAAAGCATGGAAGTGGGGAGAGCTGCTTGCCGTCTCTGCTGTGAGGGAACTTGGATGGGAGACGGCTTCGTGTCAGAAACGTTTTCGCAGGAATTTGTCACCACCTACAAACATATCTTTTTTTTTTTTTTAAATCCCCCCCCCCCCTTTTTTTCCCTTAAACAGCAACCAGGTGCGCGCGGTTGCAATGGGGAAGTGGGGGCTGGGGTTTTTTTGCTCCAGTTCCTTGGAAAAAAAATTATTTGGTGCTCATTCCCCTCCTCCAAAGCCTGGTTTTGGGGGAGAAGCTGCTTCCTGCAGCAGGAAAAGCTAGGCAAGAGAGGGACTGCATTTCCCCCGGCATACCCCACCGTGGTCCCCACTGGGTCAACCCTGTCCCGGA
>NW_010548826.1:579-962 GCF_000687285.1 Phaethon lepturus
GAGGAATGTGACGGGGTTTTGTTCTCCGAGCCCCCCGGTTGAAGATGTGCGTAATGAAGAGCTGTGACTTTCACTCGGGTTATTTTGGGATGGACTACTTTTTTTTTCGAGCTGGTGGAAGACCATCAAAGCGGCGCTTTGAAAAATGTCCCAGTGTATAAATAACTCTGCTGAGAGCAGAATAACGCGGGCTCCCGCGCGCGGCGCGCCGAGGCAGACGGCATCTGCCGCGCAACGTTGCATTATAAAAAGGAATTATTCATCCCCTCCTCTAATTAACCGGGTACCGCTCCCCCGCGTGGGAGGGATGGCCCGGCACGGGGAGCGCTCCCAGCCACACCAGCGGAGCGGATGCTGCTCCCGGGGGCCCCCCGCCACCCGCC
>NW_010548826.1:1167-1430 GCF_000687285.1 Phaethon lepturus
AAGTCCTCGGCGCCCTGCAAGCCCACGGGTTCCTAGGCTGCTTTTGATGGTGCTCGGGGCGGCGAGCGTTCCGTGGGGCATCCTGCAAAGAGCAGCCTTCGGTCGCAGGAGCTGCCCAGACCCACCTAGAGACTCGGAAGGTCTGTGGCCAGCTGCAGCCAGGGGTGGGTTTTGGGGAGATCCCAGAGGGATGTGAGCAGCGAGGGGGGGCCCTGCGTCCCTGACCCCGGGAGGGAACCGGCTGCGGGGACAGCCGCCGGGGC
>NW_010548826.1:1527-1854 GCF_000687285.1 Phaethon lepturus
ACGGCTGTGCCCGGGCAAGGACACAGCGGCCGGGACCTCCCGGGAGGAAGACTAATTTTAGGAGCGCTCCGGAGGGGCTATTTTGGACCCTTTGCTGTGCGTGAGTCACCTGCTATTTTTCAACCCCGTGGGGGCTATTTCCGTGGCAGAGTGATTTACGCGAGCTGGGATAATGCTGCTGCCGCTCGCCTCAGGGCTCGGAGCCCAAAGCCACGTTGGGTGCCCAAACCCCCCCAGCAGGGTGCAGGGAGGGTGCCCAGGCTGGGGCTCCCAGCAAATCCCACGTGGTGCCACCTCAGCAGCGTGGAGCAACCTGGAGCCGGGTCC
>NW_010548827.1:0-329 GCF_000687285.1 Phaethon lepturus
GGGCACCCGCGCGTGGGGCATCAGGCACTGACATCCATGGGTCAGGCACGGGCAGATCCAGGGGCACCCACTTCCCCGGGTAGCCACACCCAGGGGTGCCCCCGCACCCGGCACCCCCACGGGCACCCACCCATGGAGGGGGGGGCATGCCACACTCGTCGACACCCACACCGTGGAGGCCCCCCCTCCTGGGGCAGCTGGCTCATCTGGGGCACATGGGCACCCACCCGGGGGGAGGCACTGGGCACACGGCTCCCCACTCAGCCTGCCCAGCGTAGGGTGGGCTGGGGCTCATGCACACACACACCCCCCTTCACCGGGAGGGGACA
>NW_010548827.1:360-8919 GCF_000687285.1 Phaethon lepturus
CGGGTGGGCACATGCACAAGTACCCACCCGGCTGGGGTCACCCACATACAGAGAGCCCCCAGGTGGGACACACACCCCAAAGCAGAGCCACGCGCCGCAGCTCATGCACACACACAGAGCTCAAACATGTTAACACGCCCTTCCCAGAGCACGTGTCGAGTGCACGTGCACATGTGGGCTGAGAAATCGCTGGAGGGGTCCTGCCCAGGGGTGGGGGTCAGCAAGCTCCCGCTCCCCCCATTCCGCATGCGCCGGCAGCGTCTGCAGGCAGCGGGAAATACACGCTGTACATGTGCAGATGCAGCATGAAAGATGCAGCTCGAGGTCCGGGGCTTGGGCACCTCCAGGGAAGATTTAGCTGCAGCATGATTGATAACATGCACCTTCCCTCCAGACTTCCCTCTAACAGCGAGCACTTGCCCCCTGGTATTTGGGATTGATTCAGCGCTCTGCCATGTGAGACCCTGACTCAGCCTGAGCTCACGGGAACGCCCAGGTGCAAAATTTTGGCAGGGGAGCAGCAATGCTGGCCTCGTGCCCCGGCTGCCCCGAGGTGCCCCTTGTGCCCTCAGCCAAAACACCCCACCTGGAAGCACCCAGGGGGCACGTTTTGATTTCTTTTTCTTCACCTTCCTGCGCGCTCTTGCCAGCTGCAGCCTCCCAGACCTGTGTTTATTGTGCAAACCCAGGAAAAGTGTCAAAGCCCCTTGCAATGCCGGTCACAGAGAGCTCGCCCACTCCCACCCACACGCCGCAGACTGCCACGCCGGTGAACGTGCTCGTCCTCTGTGTGCCAAGCTAATGCTTGTCCATATTTTTGATGCCAACAATGTCCGGTCAATTCGTCTGAAGCCACAGCCCTGTGCGGCTCTTTGGAAGAAGCATGGCACAGCACTCAAGGCATGATCTCTAAACTGGAAATGTGGCAGTCACCAGAGGATGGTATGGGCCAAAATCTGGAAGGATGAGAAGGGAACTGAGCCCCAGACTGCATCTGCAAGAGGAGATTTTGGGGGAGTGCTGCTCATTTCTGCACACTGGCCTGCAGCTGTCGGGGAAAGCCAATGGCCATCCAGCTTTGTTGGATGCACAGGAACCGGCAGGATCCGCTCTTCCCTTTTGAAAGCAGGAGAAACGTTCAAAAATGAACCGATTTTCTGTTCCAGGTGGCTCATCCGTGCCAAAGGCATGTGGTGGTGCACTCCCACTGATACGCTGATACTTAATTTGTAAGTGCCTTCTCCAATACTCCGCAACTGCCTCCCGTTGGCTTCCTCCCTGTGTTTACAGCATCAGAGTGAAACACATAATTTCAGCTCGCTGAAGTGCCGGCTCACGTGGCAGGCAGCTGATTCCTCCTGCCTGTGGCTGCCGGGCACCGCAACCACGAGGAGCTCAGCCGCTCACGGCCATGGCAGAAAATCCCTTATGATTTTTATAAATAATCCCTGAAGTCGCATGTGCCTGTTGCTTCTTCGAAGCAGCAGAGAAGCGACGGGCGTTGTGAGGGATTTCTTACGCTGGAGACTGTCAGGGGGGTTCAAATAGGTTGAAAGAGGAGATTAGAAGAAAAGCAGCTGGGAAACGGAGAGGGGAAAAAAAAAAGGAGGGCGGAAAAGGAGATCTGTTAATTTGAAAGCCTAATTAAGCCGAGATGGGCTCAGGCCCTGTTTTCCTTGTTCCCTTTGAGAATTGCTGCTTAGGTCAAGCTTGTATTGCCCCATTTACTGGCATTTTTTCCCTTTCTCTCTCCATTATGGCATGTTGTATCAAAATGAAAGGGGAGCAGGGAGGTTCGATCCTGTGCTGTGCCGGGGGGGTTGTCTGCATAAACTCCCAAGGCTTTTTCCTGCATTATTTCCTGTGATTCCAAGTCAGGCAGCTTTGCAGATGATTTCGTCTCCAGGGAGTGACTCGGTATTTGTTCATTTTCACCCACCATCCATCCCTTCGCTCCACCGATTCATCCTGCCTCTATTTTACCAGTTGCCAACAGCTCTTCCTAGGAAGTATCTTTACATTCTTCTTGCCCAAGCTGCCAGATCATAAAGAGCTAATTTCACAGGAGATGCACGGAACAGGCACGCAATGGAAAGATTCTTGAGGAAAAAGGAAAAACAATGCTAAATGGGAGAAAGGCAAAAAGAGAAAACACCCCGCAGAGAGAAACCGCAGCCGGGGGTCCCAAAGCCGATGTGCCAGGAGGTAGAGTGCTCAACAGGCCCCAGAATTAGGAGAGAACGGGGATGTAAATCCATCATGTGTACCGCTCACACAGCTTGCAGGGGCAGTTTCATAATTCACCTTGATTCGACTGGCCCACTTACCCAGGCAGCATTTACAGTTGCTTTTCATATCCCCAGCCCTTCGCAAACAGAAACCAGCCACGTCGTGCAGCACTTATGTAAGAGGTGGGAAAGGGACGCTACGAAATTTCTGCTCTTTCTCAGGTGCCACCAAGTACGGTACTCACCGCCGGGGCTTGCTGTTGAGGGAAACCGTGCCATCCGCATGAATTTTCTTTGCCATGGCATAGACAAGGCACTGTCTTAACCCTGAGTGACAGATCTGTTCTTACGGTGATTATCGAGGTTCTTGAATATGTCCGCTTCTTCCCAGCAGTTATTATTATCACTTCTGCCTTTTCAGTCTTCACTCTTCACTGCTTCTGCTTAATTGCATGGGAAAGTAAAAGGAATATAGATCTCGACTGTGTTTGAAGAGCATTGCAAGGGGACTTCTCCCAAGCAGTTACACTCTCTGGCAGTGATTTGTCATTGCTGTTTTAATTTCTGTACTCTTATTCTTGGGTTAAGAGGCCACAATTCCTAGCAAATATCAAAAAGTGATGAAACAGCATCAGCTTTTTACCCACTTTTCTTGAAAGCTGAAGCCTTCCTAACATCTTTCTGTTTTTTTCTTACTGAAAGATTTTTAAGCGAAGCAGATCTTTGTTGCTTAGGAAATCCTTCTATTCCTGAAAAAAACCTATTTCTCACCCTGAATAAGTGTTATGACCGCCTACATTTACATGTGGTTTGCAGCCAAAGGAATTATCTTTGCTTCTTCTGTAAACATGATTGCACACTATGGCTGTAACAGCGCTATCATATTTCACTCGTAGAGGAGACAGAATTTCAGCAGTTAATTAAATGACTTGTTTAATCAGTCTGTGCGAAGATCCTTCCTTCTGGAAGATGCTCTGTAAACTGAAGGAACTACTTAAGAATACAAAAAGCCATGTAGATAAAGAGCCATCAGCCCAAAACTTCAACCAAACCAACCCCAGCATGCATTCAGAAACGGGCTTGGTCTTTACCTTGGCTTTGCACCGTCTGTGCTCAGCACCGAAACGATGAGAAATTGCAGAAATCCAGCAATAAACAAGTGCAACTTTTCTAACTTGAATCAGACTATCAATCAGGCTGGTTTCCAGGAGGTTCCTCACCCCAAACAGCATCCTGAGGGCTCTTGCAAGGTTTTGCTGGATTTTAATAAAATATCCCACTCTCAGCCGGGGGTTCAGATTGTACCGCAGACCTGTCTGCATGTGCCTCGGCGCTGTGTCTGGAGCCTCGCTGCGTCGCAGCCCCAGGTTATGCCTTTCTGTCACAGGCACTGAGACACACCAGCATTGCAGGACTAACTAAAACCTTCCGAGATTTCTCTTCCTTCCTCTTATTTCTCTTTGGAGCTCAGTAAGATCTCTTCTAAGCCCAACTTCCCATCTATTTCCAAGATTGTTTTTAATTTGTTCTTACTCTCCTGCACTGATAGGCAGATGGATGCTATGTTCAAAGCATCCTTCCTCGCCAGTCTCTTTTTTTTTACAACGTGGCTTTAGTAAATCCAAGCCAAACTCTGTGCGTGCCAAGTTTGTTTCTAGGATTTCCCCCTGAAGATACACCTCGTCCAGGGAAAGGGTTCCAGCTCCTCTTGCATCTTGGCAGAAACAACAGAATCCACCTGCCCGCATGATTCAGCAAGATATTCGCAATATGTTCCAGCCAGGTTCGTGCACCTGGAAACAGGGGGGAGCAGCCAGGTTTCCAGGCAGTGCTCTGAAATCCCCTTGTTAATGCTGCTTTTAATTGAAAGGTCACATTTTCCGGCATCCTTGTGCTGAGCTGTTAGTGTCGGCGGAGCTGCCTGCTTCACCTCTGCCCTCCCGTGCGTGCATGTGGGAGGGAAGGGCATCCAGCTGGTTTCCTTCCTTTGAATGCAAACAGCACAATCAGCTGCAAAGTCTCCTGAGAAACATCTACGTAAACAGGGTGACACAAAAATAATGTATAGCCACTAGCGCTCCCGTTCCTTCCGTGAAAAACAAATCCTTGCGGAAGGGCCTCAGTTAAAGCTGGCGTGAAGGTCTGAGCTATGCGTTATTAAATCTGCTCCTGCAAGGGGTACAAGGCTCCTGACAGCCCGAAAAGGCTTTCCTCTCCCTTAGTGTCTTTTCTCTCTTCCCAGAGCGTCTCAGCAACGATCCCTGCTGATGGGAGACTGATGCTTTCTTGAGCAAGCGAATTCCCTCGCCGGACATAAGAAGCATCTAACGGGCCTGGATGCCATCTCCTCCTTCTCTTGCCCAAGCTGCTCCCTCGGCTGTGCTCCTTGCATCCCTCTTGCCAAGACTTCTCCCTCTTTCTGCTATTGCAACAGAAATAGCATGCTCCTTTCAGAGCCCCTTTGCCCAAGCTCTTCAGTTTTTTCCAATCTTTTGTACTTGTCATCATGTGCCCACAGCAGCTGCCACCCCAGCCGCCCCAAAGGGCCATTCCAGCAGCGAGAGACTGTCAGGGACCCTGCGAAACCCGCCCTGTCCCTCTTACTCCGAGTCCCACTCGCAGAGCTTGGCAGGCAGGTAAAGCAGCACTAACGGCACCGAGAGCTGCCGAGGTGACGCCAAGAAGCTTTAGGAGGTTCAGCACCCTGCCTTTCGCAGGCAGAATTGGACTCGGTGGCGGGAGGCTGCCCGCAGAGAGCCTGGAAATAGCTCCTCTGCAGGCCCCTCGCTCGTGGCCGCAGGGAGACAGGGTGTAGCAACAGTGTGTTTCACTAGGGAGGAAAACCAGCCTGAAAAACCTAAACCACAAATTTACGAAAAAACCCTGCATCTCAAATCATAGGGAAGATGCTGCAGCATTTCTTGAGAGCATACTCTGTCTCCTCAACAGTCAAGTTTGATGTAAAATACAGCATATTGCAGGAACCAGTGAACGGGAAAAGCTGCCGGCCCTCAAGCCGATTCACGAGTCTTTAGCCTCGGCACTGCCGTACGGCTGATCTATTTTATTATTCAAACGCACCACAAACGTGAAGCAATCCCACAAAACAGTTTTGAATACCTTCCGTGTGACATTGTTAGACTATGTGAAATTAAAGATGTTTTCGCAGTCTGATAAAAACTAGGGCTGAAGTATTTTCTCTTCATGCTGCTGTTTCATCGCTCCCAGTTTCTTATTTGACAATGAACATGCTTTCACACGTACGGCACATTCCGCTGCTTTTAAAACCACTTTTATGACATTGTTCAGTTAGAAATTTCTACAGTTTTGCATCTACTGTTAACAGATGAATCTTGATGTCTTATTAAAATAACCTTGGCTGTTCTTCCTCTTAAGACTACAATGCAAACAGATCACATTCTCTAATCCTACGTAATGCCTTATGTAAAACCACTTAACATTCCTTTTAAGGCTGGGACCCATCCAGACGAAAGATGCTGCATAAAAGCACATTCCTTAACACGCTTGACCAGAAAAGCAACGTGGTCTAGGGTGGAAAATACAGAGTGGGAATCGGCGTGTGTTCGAGCATACATGTCTTGCACCGTGCGCTTTGCACAACTCATTTACCTCCATTTTTCTAATTCTGAAGTGGCAACGGTAATACAGTCCTGGCACTGCTATTATTTATGTACACTTTCCAGTAATGCTTCCAGCAGGGATTGAGACCCAACTGGGGAAGGTAGACTAAAGCTCGGATCACGAGGCAAAGCTCTGAGCCCTCATGTTTCACCACTGGCAATACGGGACGGGAAACTACACCTCCAGGTGGGAAGTGAAACGTAACGCAGCAAGGATGAAACAGTGGTCAATACAGGAGCCTTTGCATTAAATTGCCATCGTCGGATGGCCCTCAGATCTGTAAGACGTTCTAGGAGCCCAAGTCTTAATGCACCATCTGCTACTGGACAATGAAATGGCCTCTTTCCTGTGCTGTCATCTGATGGCTTGTCAAGAGCAGTAAATCAGTAGAGTGAAAGGCGGCATTCGAACCCTCAGCTGAGGACAAGAAAAAAAAAAAGGACACAAACAGCCCGCTATCAGGAGTGCAGGAAGCTAATTTGTGGGGGGAGAGGTAATTGTTTTGTTAAAAATCGCTTGAGGAAATACAGCTCCCTAAAGGGTAAATAGTTTCTTCTTCATTTGCTGGGTGTTCAGGAAAACTTACGTATTTATGTTGGAGAGAATATACAGGATGTAGAAGGCTTTCAGAGTACAAGGGGAAATTAAATGCAAATCTCCTTAAGTTCGCGGTCCCGTGCCCCCGTCTCTCTGGAAGCAGGACAGTTTACATTTTGGAGCCTGCTTCCGACACACACTGTTTCAAATGAGCCCATAAATAAAACCCCAATAAAATCAAATGTCACTATGCAATTGCCAAGAGTCTGCATATGTTGTCTTTTAACCTAAAGCAATAAGCCGATCCTAATGAGTTATGCTACAGAGCCTGTGTTTTGAAGGAAAAGCTTATGCAATCAGCAGTGCTGTTTCAGGTACTTGCATGTGGGATTTCTAAATGTGCTGGAGTAAGCTTAAAACCCAGACTCCATTTTAAACGGAGAATCAGTATCCAGCTACTTTGTCGATAGACTATATTGGACCTGTGTGGGCTGTCTGACTGCCAAAGAGGCAGAATCTGTTCTTAAATAACCAATCCAGTGTCCTGAACACCAAAAAGACTTGTACATCTGGCATCCATTTAATTTTTTTCTACCTAACTTTTGCCAATATATTTCCTGCGTTGAGTATGTGGTATTTTTTGCGCCTAGAAAAATCACACCTCCTTTCAGGCCTTAATGACTACATGCAGCGAATACTACTGCTAATTCCAGCATTGCTTACTCCGTATCCCCACCTTTGGGGGATTCTTACATTGTTTAGCACTCATTTGAAAGACCATAGGTCAGTTTTGCTCAGAATTTCAGCTGCCTTGCTGAAAATAATTGTTCTGCAAAGAGGAAAAGGCAGATACAGAATACTTTCCATCTCGCAGTTCCAAAGAAGCTTTTTTGACTTTAGGAGCCCAAGGAGACAAGTCCCAACAAGTCTGAGTTAATTCTAGTGTGACTATCATTGCACTGGCTGCCCACAAAGTGAAATACCATGGTGCTTGATTAGCCCATGAAAAAGATTATGTGCTGCTGCTGTGAGGTTGCAGTCCAGATTGCAAAGGATGGAACTCACTGACCTGGGGAATCCTAACCAGTCTGTGTCCCTGTTCCTCCCAGCCAGTACATCCTCCTCCTCCTCCTCTTCCTCTCGCACCTCAGAGCCTCTCTGGGAGCAGGTCAGACTCCAGCGCTCAGCTCAGAGCAGGATTTTGCCACGGCAGCTGTGATAACCCCTACTAGGATGTACATGTAGAACAGCTCTGGCATCAAAGATGGAAAGCTCATCCTGGTGTTTGGCAGAAGCATACAGACAGATGTAAATATATACAATATACATGTGGTGTAGGCAAGCTGGGGGCTTTTCTCCAGCCTCAAAGCAAGGGGCACAGGCCAAAAGCCATGCCTGCCCCCAGACTTGTCTCTCCACAGCCAAGACATGGATCTGTTGGAGCATGTCCAGAGGAGGCCACACACATGCTCAGAGGGGTGGAACCCCTTTCCTGTGAGGACAGGCTGAGAGAGTTGGGGTTGTTCAGCCTGGAGCAGAGAAGGCTCTGGGGAGACCTTATTGCAGCCTTCCAGAACTGAAAGGGGGCTTAGAAGAAAGATGGGGACAGGCTTTTTTTATCAGGGCCTGTAGCGACAGGACAAGGGGTAATGGTTTTAAACTAAAAGAGGGCAGATTCAGGCTAGATCTGAGGAAGAAATTTTTGACCATAAAGGTAGTGAAACCCTGGCCCAGGCTGCCCAGAGAGATGGTCGATGCCCCATCCCTGGAACCGCTTCAGGTCAGGCTGCACGGGGCTCTGAGCACCCTGCTCTAGCTGAAGATCTTCCTGCTTATGGCAGGGGGGTTGGACTAGATGGCCTTGAAAGGTCCCTTCCAACCCAAAGATTCTATGTTCTATGATTCTATGATTCTATGATCATTGCCCTACTTTGCTCTTCTCACTGCTGGAGTTTTGAAATGCTGTCTTTGATAAAAAATCAGGAGTGCTTCCTTTCATGAAAGGCCAGTGAGCACCATGGAAAGCCTGTTAAACAGATACCCCTGGATTTCAAATCTCTCCACCAGACATGGGGACATTGGCCCCATGGCATTTTGCAGGCAAAGGCACAGACTCTGGGACAACCAGCCATGGACCAGATGTTGCACCCCA
>NW_010548827.1:9306-9567 GCF_000687285.1 Phaethon lepturus
CTCATCCCTGGAAACATTCAAGGTCAGGTTGGCCGGGGCTCTGAGCAGCCTCATCTAGTTGAAGATGTCCCTGCTGATGGCAGGGGGGTTGGACTAGATGGCCTCTAAAGATTCCTTCCCTTCCGACCCGGCAGCCCCAGGCTCATCCCCGTTATGGAGAGTCACGGTGGGTGCCCCCAAGCGCGGGCAGCGGAGCCTTCAGCCGCGGAGCCCACCTGCGCCCCCGGCCCTGCCTCCACCGGGCACAGAGACCCCTCCCCC
>NW_010548828.1:0-630 GCF_000687285.1 Phaethon lepturus
CCCGACCCCCACTTCTCGCACTCTCCGCCGCTTTCCTTCCTTCGGTAGTCATTGAAAGTTACCAGTTACGAGTAGCCTATAAACAACTCCCCTAAAAAGCCCCAATCTAGTTTAAATATTCTGGGTCACTGAAGCCAAGTTTAACACGCAAATGTTCCCGCTCCTCCAAAATCCGTGTAAAGAAGGCCTTTTAAGGGTGGGTGGCCCAAATAGCGAGCATTAACCAAACAGAAGCGCACCTTCAGCTCGGGAGACGCGGCAGCACCTGGCTGGCCCCTGAGCCTGCAGAGCTGACCCAGCAGGTACGGCGGGCGAGATGTGAGGGGATGGTAACGGGATGCCCTGCGGTCTGGCAGAGGGAGATCCAGCAACTAGTCTTAATTATAATTAAATTCAAACATTTAATTGGATCGAGAGTTTATTTTTTTTGGCAGAAGGAGGGAAGGCCGTGTAAGGAACTCATCCGTAAGGTTGCACGGGGTTTGAAACTGTCCCGTTGCGTCGGATGGCAAGGGTGGTGCCACCCACCGACGCATGCCGGAGCGCGTGCGTGGCGTAGACACCCCGTGAGCGTGTTTAGGTCTGGTGTGGCAGCGCTGGGGTGATCCGCTCTCCGCGGTTCCCTGCTCC
>NW_010548828.1:645-4409 GCF_000687285.1 Phaethon lepturus
CTGGTCGCAGGCGGTCCAGCCCGGCGTTGTCAGTTCTTCCAAACGGGGTAAAGGGAGGAGGAGGAGGGAAACATCTGCTCCCGTTTAACTGCCGGGACTTCTGAACTCGTCGCTCTGCAGCTGTTCATGCCGAGGAGACGCAGCCCCGCACCGGCGAGCAGGGGGAGGCTGTGCCTGCTCTGCCGACTTAACATTCAGCTCTTCGGCCGCAGTGGCCGAGTGCCACGGAGGGTCATGATTTCAGTCCCAGGATACGCGCCGGGTACCGGAAAACCGACACCATGAGGCAGACAGACAAGAGATCGGCGTAACCTGTCGGGAGTCAGGGCACAGGCTTGGGCTGAAACGTTTTGGGTGTCGTGAAGGCACCCGCTTTTCCCCCACCTGAGCGTGCCCTGTGGGGTGGGAGACCCTGGCTCCTAGCCACAGCTTGGGAGGAATAAAATGGGACTTCGGCAAATAGCGATACGGCTGATGTGGCCAAGGTGACAGTAACCTCCCTGGTTAAGTGTCACTACCAGGTGCTCTCCACGTTACCAGCAAGGGTTAACCCAAGATGCTCTCACGTTAACCAAGGGCAGCCGTGGCCAAGGCTGCTTCCCCCATCCCCACACCGTCCCTGCTTGCCTCCCAGGCTGCCGGTGCTTGCGGTTGGCACTCACAAAATTAGTAACTGTGCAAAATACAGCGTTAAAAAGAATTCCAGCAAATGGTGGGAAGGAGCAAGAGTTAAGCCTCGATCCTGGAAACTGATTATATTGGCCAAAGTTTTTACCAGTTGCACACCTGTATTTCACATACTTTGCAGGGCGTAATTCTTTATTTGAGTCTATTTTAATATTGCCACCACCCTAAGAAGCTCATATCCACTGAGCAGAGCGGAGGAGCTGCCTGATCGGTTCCAGTCTGGCAGTCGCAGGCTGCAGAAAGATTTATTTATAGGGTCTCACGGTATGCCCGATTGATTAGGAAGATTTCTTTTCTTCGATGTGACGAGTGCATTGATAACATCTCGTGGAGAGAACTCTCCTCCTGCGTATCACATTGAATTTCCCAGTGCAGGGCCAGTGCGATGCCCGCGGTGTGGGTGGCAGCCACCTCCCATTGCGAGTGTGCCTGTTCTGGGTGGAATAAGGCCCTTTCAGCCACCGTGACCATCGTTCAGCCAACACAGTTGACTCAGTTGACTTCCCCAACGCTGCTTTTCCACGCTGCCGGGCCTTGCAAGTGCCTGCCTGCTGCCCTGTCTTCAAATGATGGCATTCTCTCATGAGGTTAACAAGAATACACGTTTGACGATTTCTAAGTTCCTCTCTTTTTTTTTTACTCTTTTTTTTTTCATTGCAGACGAATGCAATCATTTATAATTGTAAGTAAGTCCTCTACATTTCTAATTATATATGGAGAGTATATTTCCACTCGACCCTTCACAAGAAGAAACCACGTATTGTTATTCAAAAGACATATGTAATTTCTCTCTTTTACAAGCCTACATCAAATAGGTTGCTTCTCCAACGCAATGAAAAAGTTAAAATTCATATGAATTTTAAAGGGTGAGGAGTGTGAACGTGAGCCCTTGTAGATGAAAGAATGTGCCTTACAGTTATTTTATACAGTGCAAAGGAGGTTTTAATACAAACAAGGCCTCTTGAGTTTATTCTGAAACAGAAATATATCATAAAAATAAGATACTAGTTCTGTTGAATGAATGCAGGGCCGTTTTAAAAGCCAGTTTACTTATTATCATAAGCTATTAAATTTATTTCATTTTACCATTTTGCCACTAAACCTAACCCCATTCTAAAAGGTGTTTCATGTGCTCACTCGTTCTCTCATGCTAAATTGCAGAAGCTTTTGGGTGGAGAAGGAGGAAAGCGGGGAAGGAGGAAGGCAGGGAAGTCACAACCACCCTTAAGCTGCCTCCTTCTCCTGGCCTTCACAGATGTCATCCAAACACCTGAGTACAGGAACAGGTCCACCAGCTGGGTCTTCATCCCACCCACCGTTCGGCACCCGCGTCTCCACCCTGAGCTCCCAACACTAAGACAGCCCAGCGCAGGACACGCCGTCCCGCCCAGGTGTGGAGGTAGGAGTAGAGGACCACATAGACCACCCGGCCCACCAGAAAACTGGTGAGTTCCTGGCGTCAGTCAGTCCTCGGATAATTACTGAAGGCAGCAGCTAGTGATGGACTGAAGCACAGTCAGGAGCGAGCACTGGCATTCGATCTGAGGTTTTTTTAACCACATGCCTTTGGATTGTGACTTCTTAAAAAGTTTGGAGTTTTCCCCGCTATGAAAGCCTGTCTCTCTTCGTTGCCAGGCTCGTTGGTTTAGTCTCTCCCAAGTGCTTTCTCCCAGAGGAGCCCCAGCCAGAGGACTTCCAGCCGGGCTAGCTCAGCTTGGGCTGAGTTGTAAGGGAAGAGGACAAAATGGTGTCCTGTGGGTTCTTTCAGTTGAAACTGGAATGTGTCCCTCACAGGGAAGGGAGGCTGCTTTTAACCTGTGCAACCTGGAGCCTACTGAGAGCTCCAAATTAGACCCATAATTGGTCCAAGGAAACTGTGCATTTACCTTAAAATTCTGGCAGGGGTTTCTGGGGGCATTACCCTTTAATTGACTTCTGCTGTCACTGTGCAGGTGGGGACTTGCCAGGGAAATGCTGCTGACCGACCTGCCCCGAGATAGTACAGGAAAGCATAGTTTCCTCCCAGCACAAAGACTTTATGCTCCGCACCACCCCTAAAAAGGAAAAGGACTGCGCTGAGATCAATGCACGTTTCCTTTTCCTGGTACAAGCCCTCTGTAAGTATTTCTGGGGTTTGTCATCCCGTGGGCAGGGGAAGGGCTGTCAGTGTTTGCCTGGAGTCTGCGCTGCACCCCAACACACACACAACTGAGTGTGGGCCTCCAAAAATCAGATGGCTGATACATGCACTGGCCCCTCGACTGGCCGTTTTATTCAGGAACTTTTTTTTACCCATTATTTTTCTTCTACAAACGTTTTCAGCCACGTATTTCATGGGTCCATCCTTGCTGAACTCACTGTGGAGGTATTCTAATCTTTCATTACAAATAATACATCTGCCAGCCTTTCCATAAAGCGTAAGCCAAGTGCAATAGCTGTGGTTTCTTCTTCCTAAGCCTGCAGGAGCCAGCAGGGTCCCTGGCTTCATTCACTTCACTGCCTTAATTCTGAGACATCTTTAAAATACCCGCCCTGGTAAATATTCCCCGTCCAAGTCACCACAGCTGTCCCCATCCCCAAACAACACACCGTGGCCCCGCTCCAGCACCAGCTGGGGAGGAGGAGGAGGGAGGAGAGCCCACAAGCTGCCTCCATCCAGGGTGTCCCTCGGCACCACCATCCCACGCGCACCCCCAGCCTCTCCCCACAGCTCAGGATGGGTGTTACACCAATTCCAAGGACAAAAAACCTGCTTTTTTTGGTGCGCTGAAGAGCCTGGTTCTGTCCTGCCTGCAGCACGCAGATACCATGGTGACAGACACCTTCCAACATTACGAAAGCAAACAGGAACTCATGAATTTGTGTTTTAAGGCCAAATTATATATAGGAGCAACACACGCTTGACATCTGTCGCTGTTTCCTATTAGTACCCTCGCTTGGTTAGTACCCCGCAGCCAGCCTAGCCCCCAGCTAGCGCGGCGAGGAACCGCTCACGCTTTCTAGGCTTTATTGGAGAGGTTTAACGAACTCCTGCATGAGGCAGCCCTGGCCTGCTGCCTGCCCGAGCCGTGCCGAGC
>NW_010548828.1:4422-5325 GCF_000687285.1 Phaethon lepturus
CATGCTGAGCCGTGCCGAGCCGTGCCGAGCCGTGCCAGCCTCCCACCCACCTCTTGCAGCGCGTGGGAGAGAGCAGGACAAGCCGCACCAAGGTCCCACCACCAGCGCCGGAGGGGCTGGGTACGACTGCAGGAGGATGGAGCCACAACCTGGGGACGTTGGAGCATTCTCCTTGTCGTGGTCAGCCGCCGTTGGTGTTATTTAGCTATTTCCCCAGGTGATGCGAGAGTCCCGGATACGACCAAGTTGGCAGATTGGTGCCTATAAAGTAATTTCCGCAGACATCGGGCTAGGCAGGGGAATGGAAAAAGATCAGATTTAAGCTCTAACGCTGCTGGGAAAAGGAAGGTCTCACTCATACAGAAGTGAGGACTGTACTGTGTTTATAAATACACCCGTGCGAGAGGTGCCGTTCCCTCCACCAGCGGTCCTTGGCGCTGCCTGCTGCAGGTTCCCGCACCTCTGCCGTCTCCTGCTCACCCGTGCAGCCGGGCACCGACACCTCGGTTTGTGTTTTACCGGCCCTAACTTTTCTTATACTGACCACAAGGTCTCCCCCTCTAAGATTTTCCCACTTCATGGGATTTCTGCTGCTCTGGGAGCAGCCATGATCACACCTGACTGGGGCTTCTTGCATTGTCTTGTCCCAAGCGAAGGAGAAGAGGCTGCAACCCTCTTCCCCCCTGGGATTTTGCGCAGCACTTCGGTCTCAGGGAGCATTCGAGCCCCGTTTAAGTGCTGTGTGATCCCCACCCAGCGAACAAAACCAGAGGAGGAAGAAAATGAGATTGCTTTGGCTTGAGAGATGCAGGGGAAGAGCCTCATGATACAAATGCTTGAAAGTGGTCTGCAGTTCAGAACAGAAATTCTGTGATCCCTTCAGAGGGGTAAATATTTCGGAAG
>NW_010548828.1:5335-9981 GCF_000687285.1 Phaethon lepturus
AAGAGCAGGTGCACGTCCAGACCGCTGCCGCAGCTCCGGCCCCAGCCCTGTGCAGTGTGGTCCTCAACACCTTCACAAACTTTTAAAAGCTCGAGCAACCAAATGCCCTTGCGTGCTGCTGACTCGCCACATTCGATGTAAACTTGCATTGCATCTGAGATTTCAATTTTTTTTTTTTTTTTCTGATTTAGTACTGCTTACTCGTACAGAAAAGGTCGTCTCCTCTCTAAAAATCACAAATAAGATCCTGCAGTCCCTGCACACTCAGGTTATCTCTGTCCGGGCCACAGCCCGGATGGTTTGGCTTCGGGAGTTAGAAGCACGAGGATGCTGCATTGCTCCCCGTCTCCGGCCGGCCCCGTGCATCCCTGCAACTGAGATTCCAGCAACAAACCAAACACAGCCCGCCCCTGAAACGCACAAAATAACGCCATTTCCTTTAAAAATTAACAGGGTCGAGCGCTCACCTTGCGCTGCAGTTTGGATTTGCAGGTTTAACTATTTAAATTTAGCAAATTAATCCTTTGCTTAATTCGGGGGGGGGTAAGGGGGGAAGGAAACCGCCCGCGGCAGCAGGAGTCTGAGCGATTACGCTCTCATTAAAGCTCTTCTGCTGGCAGAGGAGGTAACGGAGGTGGAGCAGAGGGATAACGGCAGCGCCTCAAAACTAATCCCCTCTTGGGTCGCCTTCATCTGTTTCGGCTCTGTCAGGCCCCAGTTCCCCATCCTGGGATTTGGTTTTTGCAGCCAGAAAAGCTGCTGGGGCGGCTCATCCCCTGCCAGGGCTTCCCGGGCTCCCTCTCGCCGAGGCTCGGAGGAGCGCAGCCCTCCTTCCCCACGCCGGCGGGGTCACCGCACGGGAGCGGTGCTGCTGTCCACGACGGCCACGTCAACACCGCCTCGGCCGTATAGCGGCTGCAGAAACGGCCATTGCTCGTGTGCTAACACATACCTGCAAAGGCCACTTTGTCTCCTATCCTTTGTACAACTTAGAGAATAATAAAAAAATGTCCCTGTCCAAACTGGTTTTCCTCTAAATAATTTGCCATGGGCTGGAGGATGAATGGAAGGGCAACATCACATAACCAAACAGATGAAAAGGGGCGAGCTTTTTAAACAATGTCTCTTACATATCTTATTTAACTCTTTTTACATGCATATATATATATAAACCCGATGACCAATTCACATCCTGGCATCTGGGGAACACTCGGAAAGAGAACGGTGGGGAGGAAGAAGGAGGGCACACCTCTGCTTTCAGCTGCACTCACCACACCTTTCTGCTTTTCAGTGGATTACGAAGGAGAAAACAAGGAAGGAAAAAATCCCCTTAAATTAAAACTATTTCTTGACCATTTTAATAGGGTAGAAGAGAAAGCTGCTGAAATCTCTTGAGATTTGTCATTCAGGAGACCAAAGCCTGGCCAGCCAGGATAACTAATTTTATTCCCAAAGACTGTGAAATGTGCTGATACACACACCAGAGGTTTTATCACTGCCTCGGCAAGGCGGGGATTACCACCTGAATATAGTTAAACTGAAATTATGCTGAAATCAGTAGGAAGTGAATACTGCCTCATTGCTTTAACAAAGGTGCATTAAAGGCAATTACCAAAAAATACCCTTCAAGGAGTAGATGCGTTGCAATTAAGTTATTAGCAGTCCGGTGCCAGCATTCCCCAAGGGCTGCTTGGCTCGTGGTTATCTCCAGATGAAGAGGGTAGCTCTGCTTATCCCTTCTCCTTTGACTGCTCCTGGTGTGGATGCCCATCTCCTCCAGCCCGCCCTGGCCATGCCCATCACCTCCAGCGCGACACCACCCAACGCACCCGACTGTCCCACTGTCCTCGGGGGTGACACGTGGCATCTCGGGGACCGGGAAGCTGAGATGGGTTGATGCAGATGTTCTTGGTACCTTAGGAAACCTGATCATCAACCCTCCTCCTCCTCTCAACCAGAAATATGTCTGCTATCTCACGTTTTTCCAACAAGGACGCATTGCTGGGGTCAATCGACACTCGGTGAGGTTGTGAATTCCTCTTTCCTTCTGCTCTCCGTCCTGCTGGGGCTGCTTTCCCCGTGCCAGGTCCCGTCTGGCAGGCGCAGGAGGGCCAGTAAAACACTTAGGGTAAACAAAAAGCAAGGTCAATAGGGATCCTCCTTATCTGTCAAAGGGCCTCTGGAATTCGGTGTAATCATCAAGGCTGTGGAAAAAAAAAAATGCCCTTTCATGAACTGGTTTGGAAGGCACGTGGGTAAGGAATGCAAGTAGGGAAATAGCTGAAATATTTGGAACGCAGGAGTCCACAACAGCGCTGCCGCATCTTAATATTTACGTTGCTGAGTCTAAATGCATTAACCCACGAATGTCAACACGCGCGGAGAAGGTTACGCAGCGTTTCTGCCCTCCCGCTCGCCCTCCTCGGGGCGTGACTGCTGCTGCCCTGCAGAGGTGTGGGGCGAGGGCTGCGGGAGCCGGGGGGCATCGGCCCCTTAATTCAGCTTCAGCGAGGCGAGCGATACCGGCCTCGGTTATCATAGCTGGGGTGTGAAGGTAGCCGTTAACAAAACCAGGGAGGACAGTGCTCAGCTGCATCGGTACGGCAGCAGGTATCATCCCGCTGGCTGAGCTGAAGCTGGTAATATTTAGAGCAAGAGCCAATGTTCAGGATCTCACCCAACTTTTTGCTGCACCCCAGGTGATCCACCTCACTGCCTGATTTAGGACCGAGAATTTTTTTTTAGGACCATAAATATCTTACAGAAAATGATTTCTTGCCCAAACTTGTTAAACGAGAGTCACAGAGAATGCTTTGGAAAATAAAGTTAGGCTATTCCTTAGAGCAGTCGTGCAAGCTTCCCAAGCATAATGTTTACCAAGAAGTTTTACCGTCCCTTCACCACTGGTTTAGCTCAGCTCAGCAGTGGATTCCAGTTACATATAAATAGGTCCAGCCCAAAGCAGCCAGAGGGAACTTACGCACCAGGAGAGGGGACGGTGCAATTACTGCTGAAAGAGATATTGCTGCAGGTCCCCTTCAAAGGGTGGGATCGGGTTCCATCAAGCTGCTCAATTGCCATTTAATTTTGAGCCTACAACTGTTGCCGATTCCCAGTTCCCAGTCAAGGGCCATTATCTTTTGTTATTTCTTTGTCTCTGCATCTTTACGAGCCCTATACATTTAGATGCAGTTCAGGTTTACAGGAGTACATACTGCTGCTTTGCTTTCCTCTAATGATTTATGATATGCTTAATACAGCCGTTTGCAGCAGTGCAATATTAACAGACCAGCTCAATGAACAGACTAAGAATGAACTGTGCTTAGTCTGCTGGGCTTATTTTCTGCTAAATTTCAGGGACGAGACCGAACTCCCTGCACTGCCCTCTCCTCCACGGCTTTCCCTCTCTCTCATTCCCTAGAGACAGCGCAGTGCTGGGTGCGTGTGCTGTCCGTGGGATGCCCGTGGCGCACGCTGGGTGGGTGGGTTTCTGTGTCTCCCCCGCTTTGCTCTCCCTTTCTACTTCGGCTGGCGAGAGCTGTGTTTACAAGGGTACCACTGAGACCACCAACCCGTTTCTTGTGGCCTGGGGCAGAGCCAGCAGCCCCCCCGAGCATCTCCCTACGCTTATCCCTGAAGCCTGGCTCGGGGTGCCGCACCCGTGGGGCAGCCCCATAGCAGCAGGGGCAAGGCGGGAGCCCAAAGAGGCAGCAAAGGGTGTCAGAACCCGCAGCTGCACGGTCACAGATTCCTTTCAAGCACCGAAAGAGAACTGCTTTCCAAAATACATGGGCATGCGTAACAGCCGCCTGGTAGAGGGCAAGTTTCAGTTCGAAGGCTTTCCCTCCGTCACCCCTCGGGTTGCAGGAGACTGAACAGCTTGCAAATCCGGAAAGGCCGGGCCAGCCGTATCTGTTATCACACCTAACAGCTCTGCCCTCATTCAAAGGCTGATTCCTGGCTTTTTTCCCCGACTTGGTTTTGCAAAACATATCGACGAGCCGACGGCTATAGATTCCTAATGTGCCGCATTAGGAATCTGGTCACCCATCGCTGGGAAGTATGTTGGCACTCATCTGTATTCAAAGTAAGAAATGTAACTTCAAAAAACCCCAAACCCCCCACATGACACGCAAACCCAGGGAAAATAAAATATGTAACTACAGCAAATGTAGCTGCGAGGAAACAAGCCCTCTTTCCTGATGATGAATTATACTTTGCTTGCAACAGATGCAGCTCTTTATATTTGTTTTCTGCATAAATCTACATATTAGCCTGAAAGCAACCGTACGTGCTTTGTCTTGCCTTGGTTCCATCACTCACTGCTCTTTTCAGCTGATTGCCTTCAAGTGCGGGGCTGGGGCCTCCCAACGCAGCTTTGCTCCAGCAAATGGCCCCATTTTGTGGCTTTTCCAGCCCCAAAAACACAATGAGGGAGAGGGTGGACATTGACCGCGTAGTGACTTTGCTGCATGCATGGTAGAGCTCGTGACCTTTCTTCTTCCCCGGGACACCGGTTCCTGCTGGTGGGGCCAGCATCTCCCCAGCCCCGAGCGATGGGCAGAGCCCTAGGGCTTACAGCACCCAAGGAACGGGGAGGGACAAGCCAGGATCAGAGAATCTTTGGGCTGGCAGGGACCTGCCAA
>NW_010548829.1:0-2198 GCF_000687285.1 Phaethon lepturus
GTTGGTTACAACTCGGGATTTTGTGGTGTCTCCCGTGTCCCCTGATGAGTAATCATCCTTCCTCCATTTTTCCACAGATTGCCTGGGGACCCCCATCGTCTACTCGCCAGTGAAAGCAGACCTGACTGGAAATATCAAGGTAGGGAAGGGCACAAGAGGGCTCGGCAGGGTGAACCCTTGGGCAGAGATGCTGTGGCAGTGGAGAGCCAAGACCTGGAGGCATTTAAAGGGGCTTTTCTTCCCATGGGGGTTTTCAGGCTCAGCTGTGGCTTGTCTCAGTGTGTTTATTAACGAGGCTCCCTGGCTAAAGCACTGTTTAGCAGCCATGGTGCTCGCTGCAGATGCCACATCTCCCTGCACCGAAGCCGTGAGCACCAGCCCAGCTGCTCTCTGGTGCCGCCCGCTGCCGTTCTGCCCAGCAGCTCCCGGGAGCCAAACCCCCCTTCTCTGCTCTCTCAGAAAATCCGGGCGGTTTATGACTCCAACCCCGCCAAGTTCAAAACACTGCAGAACATCCTGGAGGCAGAGAAGGAGATGCACGGCTCGGCCTGGCCCAAGACAGGCGCGACACTGGCGTTGATGTGGTTGAAAAGGTGACTCACGGCGTCGGGGGCTGCTCTGGGATGTGTTCTGGCACGTGGCTGTCGAATGCCGGCCGGGGTCCCTTTGGGCTGGGTCTGGCTGGGACAGTGTGGGGGGCTGTGTTTCGGGGAGCAGCGTAGCATGCTGGCTGCATGAGCGGGAACACACAGGGGCAGGCATCAGCTCTGCGAGGGGTGGTGCTGCTGGGGCAGTGGGTTTTTGAGGGGTCTGGATGCGCCAGGCTCAGGGGGTGCCTTGCTGGAGGCTGGGAAGCAGAATCCCCTTTCCCACCCCAACATCTCTGCTTTTCTGACAGGGGTCTGAAGTTCATGCTGGTGTTGCTGCAGAGCATCTCCGATGGCGAGCGGGATGAGGAGCATCCAAACCTCATCCGAGTGAACGCCATGAAGGCTTATGAGATCGCACTGAAGAAATACCATGGCTGGATGCTGCAGAAGCTCTTCACGGTGAGCGTTCACGCCTCCGTGGAGGAAAGCTCCATTTCTTTAAGCCCAGCCACTCTGTTGCCTTGAGAAGTGAGGTGCTTAAAGGGGAACGAGGGCTTGGAAACACGGGAAGATGCTGATCTATTTTGAGCAATATTTCCAGGGGACCTTCTCTGCGCATCCCTGCTTCTCCGAGGCTCCAGACACCATCCCCAAAGTTGTTCCCGTGCGCCTCTGAGCATCCGGAGACCCCCACATCATCCCAATGCTCGGAGGCGCATGGGAACAACCCAGACTGGGGTCCTGCATGTGGGATGGGGAGGACTTTGGGTTTGTGGGAGCCTTACAGCTTTTTCCCCTGTTTTATAGGGCTCGGTCTATGCTCTTCCATACAAATCGGATTTGCTGAAGGCATTAGAGAAGGGTAAAGAAGTCAAAGAGGAGGAAAGCATAGAGAAGATTCATCAGTTTCTCTTGAGGGTCACACCTATCTTGGATGCAATTTATGAGATGTACACGAAGATGAACGCCGAGCTGAGCTACAAAGCCTAAGGCTCGCATGGGACTGGTAGGGCTTAAATAAGGCATGACGGGTGCTACCTGTGTTTTAATCACTGAGACAGCTGGGGCTGCTCCTGGCTGTCAGGCGACTTTGATTCTCATCTGGATCTGCAGTGGATAACCTGTTTTCTTAAAAAAAAAAAAAATTTTTTTACTGAGATTACAGCAATAAAACAATTGTACCCCGTGTCATCGTGGGATTTCCCAAGCTTTTGTGCTAAAGAGGAAAAACAAGTGTTTCTAGTCCTAACTGCCGGGTTCACGTCTACCGCGGTGCAGGGAATGATGTGTGGCTGGCAGCAGCATCCCGCCGATGCTGCCTTGGCTCTGCCTGGACTGTTGGACTGCACCGCTGCACCCTCAGCTGCGGCTGTGCGCAGTACCCACTGTGTGCTGACGAGAGCCCGATGCCGCTCGCCCACCGACCGGCACCCACATGAGAAACTTCCCGAATGATGCCAGCGGTGCTTGCGATGGAGGAGCCGATGACTTTCCCAGGTGACCCCGACTCCTCCGGTGCGGGAGCAAGCCCCCTCCACTGGGACGGCCGTGCTGGCTGAAGCTGGGGGACTGTCCCGACACGGTGTTGGTGGAAACATGCGTTGCCTT
>NW_010548829.1:2736-2956 GCF_000687285.1 Phaethon lepturus
CACCGCCCTTCCGGCGCTGCCGAGCCCCGCGCCGGCTGGGCAGGGAAGCAAAATTCAATAAAAACTCACCGTAACCTTGGCCTGGGCAGCGGTTTCAGGGCTTGTTCCTGGGGGGGCTGTTTCAGGGAGGGTGTTTCTGGGCTTGTTTTGGGGAGGGCTGTGCCTGGGGAGGGCTGTGCCTGGGGGGGCTGTTTGGGGGACAGTTTTCGGGGCTGCTTCA
>NW_010548830.1:0-22715 GCF_000687285.1 Phaethon lepturus
CGCTGCGTCCTCTCCCTACTGTGTGGGCATTTTGATAGTCTCCTTGTGAAAGAAGATGTAATAATTACCAAGAAGAAACTTAAGCGTTGCCCTGAGAGGAAGAAGAGGGGTTATAACAACCCTTGGCTGTGATGCAGAAGGAATGCAATGATGAGCAACAGTTCCTGGTCCTCTCTCCCTTCCTACATAGTAGGGACATCAGATTTTAAGTAGTAAAACCTCAGGGGTAAGTGAGAAGCTGTGTGAAGAGTTAAAAGCAAGGATCTCATAAATAAACCTGACCTATCATAATTCCCCCACAGTCTGTCTTGCCTAAATTTACATTAACGGTGCCAAAAGGTGGGAAATCAGCCTGTCCCTATAGCTGCAGGCACTGGTTTCCAGAAAAGATTCTCAGAAAGTAATTGATGAGACTGGATTTCTGCTGTCAAGGTTGAATGAGTCCCATAGGAGAAAGCAAGACAATAAAGGAGCAAGACCAAAGGTCCATCTCGCTCACAATCCTCTCCAAGAGTGAATATTGGTAGATACTCCCAGCAAATGTTAAGAGCCACAGGCAGAGGACATTCTCCCCCTGCACCCCATCTCAGCCTTTGGCAGTAACCCCCAGACACATGCCTGAGCCAGCAGGTACACCCTGGCTCACCTGTGTCCAAGCCGCTGAAGGATTTATCACCTCCGAGGCTCCCCAGTCTCTTTGGGCCCATTTAGTTCCTGGCTTTGGGGAGTTTGCAAGGTGCAGCGAGTTGCATGGTTCGGTTGTGCTCTTCGTGCCTCCGCCGCCGTGAAACTCGTTAGCTGGCCGTGGCCAGGCGCACAGGCTGGCACCTCACTGGGTCAGGCACCCGGGTTATTATCAACCAGGAGCTGTGTGCCACTCACCAAGGGGATGCCAAGCCCCAAAACTTGGCTGGAGAAGGGAAAGTAAAGACGCTGCACCTCCTGGAGTAGCAATCAACAGTTGAGGATGCCGAGGAGGGGAGCAAAGCTGCTCTGGGAACCAAAGCAGGTTATAAAGCAAGGCAGAGAGGGGCAAATATACCGACTTTTGGGGCAACGAGGCTGGCTGGCTCCTGGGGACCACCGCATGCTGCCAGGAGAGTGTGGCAGCCTTGGATGCCCATGAACCTGTCAGCAGCAGCAGATCATGCTAGCAGGTACATGGGCCCAGGAGCACCAGATAGGGAGGGGTGGGTTGGATGCCATGAGTCACTTAGAGGCACAAAATTCCCCGGGGTACGGCTGGCTTCTCCTCCCACAGTTCTCCCAGCCAAGGTATCATGGATTTATCATCCAATTTTTGGATCTTAGAATCACAGAATCTTTGGGTTGGAAGGGACCTTTAAATGTCATCTAGTCCAACCCACTGCAGTGAGCAGGGACATCTTCAACTTGATCAGGTTGCCCAGAGCCCCGTCCAGCCTGACCTGGAATGTTACCAGGGATTGGGCATCTACCACCTCTCTGGGCACCCTGTGCCAGTGTTTCACCACCCTCAGTGTGAAAAATTTGTTCCTTATACGTAGTCTAAATATGCCCTCTTTCAGTTTAAAACCATTACCCCTTGTCTGATCACTACAGGCCCTGCTAAAAACTCTGTCCCCATCTTTCTTATAGGCCCCCTTTAAGTATTGAAAGGCCGTGGGAGCATAAACAGCCAGGCCGGTGAAACTATGCATTGCATTTATTAGTTAAAATTCGTGTTTTCTTGGACAAAGCTAAGCAAGTAACCCAGACCTCAGGGTCAGAGGGGGAGCCTGCAGAACAGGGGAACTAAGCATGTTAAGAAAAACACCTTTCACAACGTGCTGGACACTTTGCTCTGCGTAACCAGTTTGCCTCCCGTGTGATTTGCTTCGCTGCTCAGGCAATGCCAGGCCTCATTGCTAGAGATCCTGATGGTCAAACAACCTTTTGGCTCATGGTGCCTAAAAGCCAATTTCCCCAGAGCTCCAAGGCACTTTTGCCCCCAACATGGTGGTAAACTTGACAGGTGCCTCACTCCCTTGGGTTTTATTGAAAACAACTTTGCTCCAGACTGCTGCAGCCTTAACACCAGTGCTGTACGTACAGATCTCTCTCTTGTCCTTTGCTCTTGTGCTGAGGATGAGGTAGTGGCTGTTGAAATACTTTTAAAATATTTGTCATCATACCGAAAGCTGATGATTTTTTTAACCTTCACCATGGTCTTGGTTGTGTGCAGCAGTTAGTCTTCAGTTAGGTGCCCCAGGGGGGGTATGTTACATCTTGTGTGGGTATTTCATAGCCTGATGAGGGTGTCCAGCAGGGACATTGGTGACATGGGACATGTTTTTCCAAATGCGTGTAGGCACCTCTCTCCTCTGGCTCTGCATCCTGGAGATGGCAGCACCCAAGGTCGCAGTGGTTGGTGCGGGAGTCGTCGGCCTGTCCACAGCACTGTGCATCACGGAGACTTGCCCCAGCTGCTCCGTGACAGTTCTTTCAGACCAGTTCAGCCCCAACACAACGAGCGACGTTGCAGCTGGGATGCTCATCCCTCACACCTACCCAGGTGCGTGCAACCCAGCATGGCATTGCCCATGGCACTGCAGGCGGCTGCAAGCCCAGGTGTGCAGCGATGCACAGAGGTTCAGGAAGAAAACTGCCATGCCCTGAGTTCTCCATCTGTCCCATCTCCTTGGTGCTGGCTTGTATGCTTCTCCTCTTTGAATTTTCCCTCTCTGTATGTTTGATTTTGTCTACATGCAGGCACACCAATCCATGTGCAGAAGCAGTGGTTCAAAGAGACCTTCAGTTACCTTTTTGCCATCAGCAACTCAGCTGAGGCATCAGAGGCTGGCGTTCACCTTGTCTCCGGGTAAGAACAGCCCCCCAGGGCAGCCTTTGGTATGTGTGTGCTGTGTGCTGGAGCAGGCAGAGAGGTTTTTCTTGCTGGAGTTCAGGCATATTACCTTCATGGAGGAGCTCTTATTACCATATTCCCAAGAAACTGCATTGCTGCTGCTCAGACACCATTTATTTTCAAGCAAAATTCATGCATAGGTGTGTACAGAGAAACCACTCAAGGCTGGCCAGGACCAAATGTCTTTTTAATAACTGATGTTTTCTATACCGTTAGCCACTAGTTGCTTGCAGCAGGGTCAGCCTTCATAGGGATGGGACTGCAGGATCCTCCAGCTTCAACAACTAGGTATAGGGATGCAATTGGGGTGTGTGCGCCTTTGGGGTGTTTTATGCTGCCCATTACCCATGCAGAAATTGACCTCTTGCAAGTGTTGAGGCTGGGCACTCTGTAGCTTTATGGGTACCCAAAAAAATCACGAAATCACCGAATCACAGAATCATTAAGGTTGGAAAAGACCTTTAAGATCATTAAATCCAACCATCAACCCAACACCACCATGCCCATTAAACCATGTCCTGAAGTGCCACATCTACATGTTTTTTGAATACTTCCAGTGAAGATAACTCCCCCACCTCCCTGGACAGCCTGTTCCAATGTTTGACCACTCTCTCAGTAAAGAAATTTTCCCTAATATCCAGTCTAAACCTTCCCTGGCGCAACCTGAGGCCATTTCCTCTTGTTCTACTATTAGTTACTTGGGAGAAGAGACCAACACCCACCTCACTGCAACCTCCTTTCAGGTAGAGTGACCAGTTGTACAAGTGGCCCTACATGAAGGTCCAGTCAGGGTGACCACAGCCGTAGTGGGGACAGTGTGAGGGGACTTTGTAATTCTACAGCTGGAAGTTATGCAGTATAGCTGGAAGAACTTTCTCCAGTTTAGTTGCCCCAGTGTGTCAACTGCAAGCTCGGCTGCGGCAGACCCTCTGCCTGTTTGCCAAGGCAGGTACTGCAGTAGCAGGTAGCCATGTTTCCCTGTTGCTGTTAACCTTGCAGAGCTGCACTGATGAGCAGGAGCAGGTTCCTGAGTTCCTGGGTTTGTGCTAAGATTGTCGTGACACATAACATGGCAGAGCAATAGCAGATAAGTTTTACAGCTTTTTCTCTGTGTCCTTTTAGGTGGCAGGTCTTTAAAAACACTCCCAAGGAAGAGTTACCTTTCTGGTCGGATGTCGTCCTTGGATTTCGACCAATGTCTGAAGCAGAACTCCAAAAGTTCCCGCAGCACCGATTTGGTCAGGCCTTTACGACACTGAAAAGTGACTGTCCATCCTACCTGCTGTGGCTGGAGAAAAGGTCGGTTCTGCTGCGGGCTGAGCATGCAGAGAGAAACCCAAGCAGAGGGACTGGGGGTGAGCTGGGGACTCCTTGGGAGCCTTAGGTTTGAACAAAACTGGAAAAGGGCTGTTTCTCACGGGGGGAAATGCAGCAAGCTCTTCCTTGGGGAGAAGCACAAGAAATAAATACCCAATTTTCTCTAAAATGTGAAAGGCCCCACTTATGCACTTTCTACCACTGTGGCTGTACAGCGGGGCTTAGGGTGGAAGCACCACTGGGCATAGGACTGACATAGCCACAGGGGCCATTCTTGGCCAGCCAGACCTTGAAGGTCCATCAGGAACCTGCCATGTCCCAAGAAAACGTGCGGGTGCTCCTCATTTGTCAAACTTCCCAAATATATCCCTCTGATCTTGAAGATACATCCAGCACCTGGCAGAATAGGCATGTCTGGGAAGATATCTTCTCTATGAAGACTTTGCACTCAAGAAGTAGTTGGACCAATTCATCTGAAGTTTGGTCAGCAATTAATGTCATTTCTTAATCCAGTCAGGTGAAAAAAGGTCAAATAGCATCATCTTGAAACAAACCTTTTGAAAATGTTTGCCTGCATAAGATGGGTGATGCATTCACTCTGAGAAGTTGTGGTTTCAGAGTTCATGCCTGGATTGACATGAAAGTTAGAAAATTTGCCAATTCCTAAATTTCGAAGTTTCCCCACAATACGTGGATTTTGGAAAACCATAGGAGAGTCAGGATGCAGACCTAAAAAGGTTCTGACACCCTGGATGTGCATTTAATCCATTTAAGTACCCCTAAAGTGAGCAAATAGCTGCCTCCACTTGAGAGAAAGCGATAGTCTGCAAGCTGATTTGAGGTTCAGTAAAGAGTCGTGTACCGACACCGTGGTACAAATTGCCAGCTCAGCAAGTTGCTTGGATGCCTTTCATCTCGCTGCAAAATGTGAAAGAACCCTTCTTGTTCTATCAGCAGCCATGCTGGGAGTACTCCAGTGGCACCAGTGCCACATGAGGTCTGTGCCGCCTTCTCGGTGCACACGCTCTGTCATATTTCATCGCTTAACCGAATCATAAATTGCTGCTGCAACACAACTTAAGTTGTTCAGCCCCTTTAGTATCTGCCACGTGATTTCTGTGCTCTCCTTATTCCTGCTAAAAGGATGTAGTCTAATAAGATGATCAAGCTCCTTCTCTTTCTCTTCTCTCTGGTGATAAAAAATGAGAGCATATTAAACATGTAACTAATTCTCAAACCCCTACTGACCTGAGCAGTATTTATAGACCATTCTCTTGGCAACCCACAAGGAAAATTGTTTTTGTGCCCACCTTGTTTGTCCAAAAATGGACTTCAGGAATTTTTTCCTTCTTGCTTGCCTGGATTCGAGTTTTCAACAGGTTTTTTTATTGGTGTATTTTTTATGACATGATGGCAGACTCCCAGTTACAACGCTTATGAGCTCTCCCAGCAATTTGCCCACCCAGAGCTGCTGCACGAGACCTCCCCTCTTCTTCCCAGCCAGCCTTAGTGTCCTGCTGCACCCAAACCTTGGTCCCCAGCACACCAGCTGCACCCTGGGTCCTCGGCTCACTCACTGCTTTGGGGGAAAACCACTGCCTTTATAGTGGGGTTGATTACTTTGCCAGCTGCCCGAGTATTGCAACGGGTGGGATTTCCCACTGAGTGAGTCGTTATCACAGACCCATTTCCTGACTCGCTCATGCTAAACCCCCCGCTAAAGGCCTCCAGCAGCTGGATCCAGCTGACAGCATGCAGTGACTCCATCTCATGCCAGTGTTTTTCCACAGGGAAAGGCTTCAAGCTTCAGGCAAGTTCAGGGTAGAATTTGGCTTGAAATTGAGCTCAAAGATGACCCTCAAGAAGAGGTGAATTTTGCTGAAGAGCAGACATGGATGTATAGTGCTCTGAGCTGTCCTGGGTGACTCCTGGCTGCTGCTCTAGAGGGGTATGGGTCTCCTAGGGTCCCATGCCACATCTTCCCAGCCTGTGGGGACGTCTTCGGCACCCCAGGGCTTCGTGCATTGCACTAGGTGACGAAGCGGCTCCTGGTGTCAGTGAGGTAAATTGGGAATGAATGTGACAGCATGTAACAGGCACATTAAAAGGGGTGTAGTAGGACACCACTGTCACTAGCAGAAGTAGGTTGGTGAATAAACCTGATATTTTTCAGCTGGTATTGTTATAGAAATTAATCAATGAGACCATGAGGACCTGACTGTCTCCCTAGAGTCTTATGCCAGACCCTTCTCTAATATTGATCAACTTGCTGTACCTTTTCTAGCCCAAACAAGGTAAGAAAATAGCTTTGATAAGAGAAAATCAGAAGAATCACAAACAGAAACCCCATGGCATTTTCTTTTTTTTTTTTTGTCCCATCTGTTGTTTGGTTTTGATCAGTATGTTGAAGGCAATCTATCTCATTTACTTAATGTGCATAATAATTACATGAGGGTTTAGAGGGTTTTTTTCTGCCTCACTTCTGGAGTCTTTTTGCAGGTTGAAAGCAACTGGCGTCCAGATGTACACCAGAAAAGTTACAGACTTGTGGGAGCTGCGCAGCGAATATAACATTGTCGTCAACTGCACAGGCATTGGAGCCCACCAGCTGGTGGGAGACGAGAAGCTCTTCCCTGTCAGGGGACAAGTACTCAAGGTTCATGCTCCTTGGGTGAAAAACTTCATCCGGGATGGGGATGGCTTAACTTACATCTACCCGGGGATACACAGGGTAACCCTAGGGGGAACGAGGGACAAGGAGAGCTGGAGTCTCTCCCCTGACCCTGGCACTACCAAAGATATCTTTGACAGATGCTGCTCCCTTGAACCCTCACTGCAGGTTGCTCAGGATATCAAGGTGAAGGTGGGCCTGAGGCCATCCAGGCAGTGTGTGAGACTGCAAAGAGAGGTCTTAAGCCGAGGAGGAGTTAAGCTCCTGGTGGTCCACAACTATGGGCATGGGGCAGGTGGCTTTTCAGTGCACAGGGGCACGGCCAAAGAGGCCGCTCACCTGGTGGGAGAGTGCATTGCTGCCCTGCAAGGCTCCTCATCAAGGGCCAAGCTTTGAATCCCAGAGGCTCCTTTTGCATTTATGCCAGGCTAGTGTTGCATCTCCAACTAGCAGCTTTGGACTTC
Organism: Phaethon lepturus; assembly: GCF_000687285.1. Lineage (NCBI taxonomy): Eukaryota > Metazoa > Chordata > Aves > Phaethontiformes > Phaethontidae > Phaethon > Phaethon lepturus. The sequence continues at coordinate 7,337 of NW_010548830.1, forward strand.
TATTCCATTACTGGATAGAGGGAACCTAAAACAACAGCTTGTGCCATTGCACATGCTCGGTGGTATCTCACCTAGCTTCCAGCTACCACCTTGGAAAGGCTTGATAGGTTGATCCAAGTATTAGTCCCAACTGTCCTTCTCTTCCATCTGGCATTGTTTCTGTCCTGGGCATTTCTCCTAGCCTCATGTTAAGGAGAAGGCAAGATATGTAAACATTCTTCACATAATGGGGATCAGATTGCTGCAGTATAATACAAATAACATCAATGTAGCATTTCTTCATTGGAACTAGGTTCAGATTCAGTACAAATTAGTTCTCTCTTCTTGTACCAAATCTAAACTTTGCCATTTTCCATATGATTTACAAGGAAAAGAAAACCCCCCACAGCGCTGTATTACAATGCTCCAGGTCAACTCTTACAGAAAGTAATATTAGGTCACTGTCACGCACAATGACCAGGCAAGCATGATTGTAAGAGCAGGTTTGTGACACTGATCGCTGCATTTGCTCATAGCACATCTCAGAGAACTTAACACAAAGTTTCTGTGAGAGGAAGCTGCCCCATATGAGCTACAGTTTCATGCATCTTTTCTCACACTTGTTTGCACCTCTCTTTTTTTTCTCCAAGCCCCTCAGATGTTACTCTCAGACACAGATGGTTTTACCCCCCAACAGCAGCATTGCCATGACCTCTGTTCTGCAGAAGAGGATTTTTCAGGGTGGGCTTGGCAGTGCAAGCATCTTTTTTCTACTTTGCATCAGCAATGGCTGCTTTGCTTGCAACAACTGATCTGAATAAACCGGTGACAAACCAACAATGATCTTAACACCAGCTTCAGTTTCATAAGGGAGAGAAGAGCTATTTAAGACTAGATAAACATTCTAAAGACAAATTTGTCTGTAACTGGGTGTGAGTGAGCTCCTCTGCCATAGGGAATCTAAGCCACTGAAGCTGAGACCCTCACTCCATGGCAGAAGCTGAGCTGGGCTTTACACTCCCCTCAGCAGTTTAAGCCCTTTGATGTGGCTGAAGATAGTTCACTCCCCGAAATTGGAGCTTACCGTCAAAGGTCTGACTACTAGTGATTAAACCACTCATGTCTTAAAAGACTCATTCAAGAGTGTTAGCATCCACTTTTTCCTAGTTTTTTTGTCCTTACAGTTACAAAACAAATCAAAATCCTTCAAGAATTCACAGGATTACAATTAACCGATAAATAAAGTTCTAATAATGGAGCAAAGGTCACTTCTGTAGTGTTTCCTTTATTAAACAAGGGGTTTTCTTTCATTTGGGATGGCCTGACAGGGCCAAGAAAGGCTGCATTCAGATGTGGCTGCCAACTCCTGCTGTTCTCAGGGGGGGTGAGGACAGTTACCCTTCGCAAGGGGCAGCTGTCAAAAGAAACATCACCAAATTAAATTATAGATCAATTAGCGCCTGGGATCATCTTAAGCCAGCCCTGCCTTCAGCAGCCTTGGCCCCTTCTCCTCAGCTCTGGAGGCTAACTTTGCATTCCCCCCCTCCTCGTTTGTCCTTTCCAGCAGTATGAGAGGACAGAACTGCTGCTTTTGGCAGCAGCGTTGGTGTAGGGCTCGTCAAACTGCAGCTTTGTCCTCAGCTAACACAGAACAAAAAAAATACATGGAAAAAGAACATGAGAATGGGCTATTTTTTCTTAATCTTTATTTTAATCTCAAAAAGTAAAAAACAGTGTAGCTTATCCTGGAGCAAGAAACTCTACTAATGCTAGTGGGGTGTTCTAGCCTCATGAGAACAGAGCTCTGGTTGTGCTCTTCTGCTCTGCAGGGTGGTGGGGTTTCTTCTAATTTACTTCTAAAAGTTGTCTGATTGATAAAAATGTCAAAATAGGTTCAGCTGCAAGGCCCATCAGTCTGGTATCCTAGTTCTGGCTGTGGCCAGCAGTGGAGAGGGCCACTTCTAACCATTCCTGTCCCAGGGGCTTCCTCAGCTGAGGTGTAGCTTAGTGCTTCATGGCCCTCAGATGATTTATCATCCACGCATTTGTTGGATTGCTTCTGAAACCACGTATGGCACTTTTGTAGTTCCTGACATCTCATGGCAACAAGTTCCATAAGGGGAGGCACTTCTTTGCCCAGGAGCAGAGCTCTTTGCTTTCATGTTTGTCTTGAACCTGGAAATATCATTTAACACCCCTTTCTTGCATCTTATGAGAAGCAGTGACTAGTGACTAGTGAGTGACTAGAAGCATGACCCTTCTTGAATTTATAAAGCTGTACCATACTCCCTCTCAGACTCTTCTTTCCAGCCTTGAAGAATCTTGATTTATGTAGCTGCTACCCACATAAAGTCATCCCATATCACAGAATCATAGAATCATGGAGTAGTTTGGGTTGGAAGGGACTTTTAAATGTCATCTAGTCCACCCCCCCTGGAATGAGCAGGGACATCTGCAACTAGATCAGGTTGCTCAGAGCCCCGTCCAGCCTGACCTGGAATGTTTCCAGGGATGGGGCATCTACCACCTCTCTGGGCAACCTGTGCCAGTGTTTCACCACCCTCATTGTGAAAAATTTCTTAGATCCAGTCTAAATCTGCCTTCTTTTATTTTAAAACCATTACCCCTTGTCCTATCACTACAGGCCCTGCTAAAAAGTCTGTTCCCATCTTTCATCTTCCTTTATACTTTTTCTAGCTCTAACATAATCCCTTTTTGAGATGGAGGGACCAGAATTGCACACAGTACTCATAGTAGGGGTAAACCCTGTCTTTGATTGATGACATCTCTCTTCCCTTCCTAATAATTTCTAATATTCTATTGCTTTATAGTCACTAATGAGCTTTTAACTGACATTTGAATAGAACTACCTAATTCCAAGGTATCTGTCCTGAATGGTACTAAGGTGGTTCAGAGGCCACTGCTGAGATGGAGTAATGAGGGGGGACTTCCTCCCAGCTCAGCCACATGTTTTCCTCTGCTGTTACCCACACTGAATTTCACCTGCCATTTCATTGCCCAGGCTCATGAGATGGTTTTTTTGCAGCTCCTTGCATGCAGTTTGCGTTTTAATACCTTGAATAAGCTGGTACCACAAGCAGTCCAAACCTCTTCGCCTTTTACTGCCTGACTGATGGGTCTGTGGATTAGCACTGGCCCTACCACCTTACCTTAGATCCCTCTAAGATGCCATTGGTGACTTCTCTCCACAGTGAAAAACAGATGATTTATACTTCATATGCTGAGTCATGAGAGGATCTTCCCTCTTATCCCATGCCAGATTAGCTTCTCTATGTGTCCTTGGTGACACGTTATTAAAGGCTTTCCAGAAGCTGAGCAGATCGTACCTAGTGGATCACTCTAGTCTGCAGCCTCACTGTTTCCTCTGAAGCCGAAAGAGGATGGTGAAGCACATAGCTCCTCACTGCAGAGCTCTGCTGATTCTTCCCTCTTAGTCTGCACCCGTCCTTGCACCTATTCTGTTATCACGGCTTTTACTGTTTGCCTGCTACGGCTGTCAGATTTAGTGGTTTACATTTCTCTAGATCCCTTACAACACTTAAAAGAAAACAGTGTCACGTGCCATTCTCTTTTTTCTTTGGCTGTTTTAAGTAAGGGGTTATACACCAGCCCTAACAGTGCAACAATTTCCCATTGGCGTTCCTTGAAAACCCACGAGTGAGTAACATCTGCTTCTCATGAATTTGTTACTATCCGTTGCATCTATTTGTTCTAAAACCTCATCTAATGGCCCTTCAATCTGAGGCAGCTTCTCTGCATTATCTCCTTAACAAATGGCTCTGCCATGAGAATTTCACTAAGCTTTGCTGTGCTGAACGCAGACACAAGTAATCTGTTTAGCTGTTGTGTTTGGGCTTGTTTTCTCTCAAACTCCTTTGCCACCCTGATCGTCTGCTGACCCTCCAGCAGGCTCCCTGCTCCTCCCGGGTCAGAGGAAGCCTTTTGTCTATTAGCAAGTTATTTCCTCAAAATCTTTTTTAGTCTGCCTTTCTCTTTCTGCTTTTAATTTGACAGAGTTCATGTCCTTTTCCATTTCCTCATTTGGATGGGATCTATTTCCGTTCTTTCCCATGTAATTTTTATCATGCTATTACAATGAGCCAGTAATGAACTTTCTTCTGGAAAGTCCCTGGTATTTCAATACCCTTATATAAAAATCAAGTATTTTAGTCCCATATCTTATTTTTTAGACTTATAGGAAATAGAAACCAGCATACATTCAGCCTGATTGCTTCAGTTCCTGTGCCCTGTTAAAAGGGGCTTTATTGGTCTAGATTGTGCCTTGCCATTTTCTTCTTACCTGTGGTTATGAAGATTTCAAAATGGCACCATTAAGTACAAGCCATCATGAAATCTCTAGCTTGAAATTCCTTTTTAAATCTTACTCTTTCTCACATAGGCATTCTTCCCTGCTGAGGTCATGCACAAAAGAGCTGAGCATCCTACTCAGGAGCCTCACTCAGATTTTTGTTCCAGAAGCTTTCAATTTGCCAAGAATATGGCCTAATATTTTGGGAATAATTGAACATCCCTCTCTCATTTTTCTCCTGAGGCACAGAAAATGTCAATATTCTCAAATATATCCACAGAGAGGTAGTGATGCTGCCCTGTGCCAGCTATACACCTACCCACAAAGGGGAGTCACAACGTTTCGCTGCCTGCAAGCTGGCTCGCTGACACTGACCACTTGGCTTTTAGGCAGCTAGAGTTTGTTGAGGTGAGTCCCTTCTTGCCTCAGCTGCCCAGCCTGTCAGTCTCTGGCAGTATCTGCTCCTTGCCCAAGACCCTTGTCAGCAGCTGAAGCAAACATGTGGCCTGTGTTAACTCTCCAGCTCCAACTGAAGCTGAGCTGGCAGCTGGGGAATTTGCAAAACTCCCCTTTTTCATCCTAAATTTGTCTGTGCTGTTGCATCGGCTCTGTAGTCTTCATCCGGAAACACAAGAGCGAGCGTCGGGGAAACACTCGCACGTGGGAGAGGATTAACAGTGGAAGGTCATTAAATCCCCCTGACTTCCCATGCTGATGAAAGGTTCCCTTAAAGAAAGACTTAGCTGTCACTTGCACAAAGCATTTTATCCTTGTGCCATTCCTTAAGCCCATGCGTGTCTGGACAAAAGTTATCCGGACCATACTTGAGTATTTCCTTCTTACCTGCACTTTCTGATTTACTTCGAATAGGCAACTCCTGGCAGCCGGCAGCCGATCTGTCCCACTCACAGGGAACTCCACGGGTGGAATTATGGCATAGAAAGGGAATGATTGTATTCTGAGACATTTCTATCAATCCTTGCAATTGCAGACAGCAGATGGGCTCTATGATGGATTTTAGAGCTTGAGCACAAAATAATTGTTTTCTTCAACAGAGAATTTTGTTGACTTTCTTCACAGAAACAAAGCCATAAAGCCTTATTGTCTCGATATAGGCTCTGGACTATATTTAAAACAAAACCAAATTTCTGGAAAAAATACAAGAAAATTGGCATTCACCATTCACTACAATTCTTTTCCAGTCGAATACTATTTGAGATAAACTTCAGTGTGATATATTCAAATTCATTAGGAATAAAATAGAGAGAACGTCATGGCCTGGACCGAGATTTGTGTCGTTTTCACAGCTATTAAATAATCGTGTATGATGTCGTACGAGGCTTTATTTTATCCTGCTTTATTCCCTATTTCCCACCAGAGGGAGATGTTGGATCAAGCAGTTGCTGAAAGAAACCCACACACTCCATCTCGAAGAGCAAATGCAGTGTTGCTGAACGCAGTGGAAATACCTATATGGTGTTTGGAGGACTTGAGTGCTGCAATAGAGCTTAATAAATAATCGTGAATCAGTTAGGGCCATAAAAGGTCATGGGGAGAGCTTAAAAAAAAAGCACATCGAGGAAACAGAAATGTGAATACCAGAAGCTGCTGTTAATAAAGATAAGGGATTATAATCCTAGACAAAGCTATTGCTATAGCAGCATGTCCAAGAACTTTTCCCCCACAAACAGGCTGGAGGGGAAACCATGGTCTTGCGTAGCTGCATGTCCTCAGTTCTTCATGCTGGGGGGACTCAGGGTCCCCCAGCCCCTTGAGCTGTGCCTGGGCTGGGCGTCCCGCGGGGGGTGTCTGTGGGGCCCGTGTGCCCACTGCCTGGCCTGGCTCCCGGCGAGCCCCCACGCCGCTCTGGGTGCTCGGGTATTAGAAACTATCACTGGTTTTAAGGCTGATCCGAAACGGTCTGTTTTCTTTCTGGGAACTTCCCCACCACCACTTCTCTTTTTCTCAATGAAGAAGTCAAAGTTACATATTTTGGAGAAGGAAAAGTGGACATGAGTCAAAACGCAGCCTTATGAAGAAAGGAAGCAGCTGGGGGGGAAAGAAAGTGGAAAGAAATTTTTCTGAAAGTGAACAGTTGTGGAAATAGAAATAGTATTTCCATAGTATTTTCATAGAAATGGTATTTTCAGATGTAAAAGAAGTTTCAAGGGAATATTGTTACCTGTGTTTTTTCTCCTTTGAGACTGTCTCGGACAACAGCCAGCACTAGGAGAGCACTGGCTCTGCTAGTCCCAGATACGTCCCACATTGCTTTCCTCTGTTCCTCTTCATGTCTGCTACCTACCGTGGGGACAATGTACGAGGCATGCACCATGTGCATCACGTGCTGTGCTCCTGCCACTGTCACCTCTGCTGCCTTTTTATTTAACTTCCGCAAAGTCTCAGTTGACCAGCTGATATCCAAGCCTTACATCAACCTTTACTTACATTTACGAGCCCATTTACGAGGGGAGGGGAGGCTTGTTTGCTTTTCTGTATCACCGGAGAATTAAGCAACCAAGCCAGCTGCAGGTGTTTCTGAAGCACCTGCATGTGCCCCTCCAGTCAGCATTCTGGTTAAAGTGAAGGTCTGGAAAACAAAACCCTTCCCTCAGGAAATGCACTGGATCCATGGAGGGAGCCTTGGGCTCACTTTCCTCCTTGCCAAACGAGTGCAGGGTCTGGCTTCAGGGAGATGAAGCCTCTCCTCCCCGTACACCTTGCAGCCTGGTGAGCTGACCGGTCTCCTGGCCAGTGGGACAGTTGGTCTCCTTTGAGCATGCAAAGAACTGGATTTGGGCTTCCCATGTCCCATATCACTGAGGCTGTGGATACAAGAGCAATCCCACCTTCAAGGTGTGCTTTGAATGAAAAAACTCCTTTCAGCTTTTGAAGGAAAAGGGCTGAGACACCTGAAGTCTAGGAAAAGACTCCAAGAAACAACCCGCTTCGCCACAGAGGTAAAGTGTAAGTTAAAAACTTTGAGAAGCACTGGCTACCCGGTTTCTGACAATCCCTTTGTAAGCCTTGGTGGGCAAGTTCCGCACCTTTTTTCCGTGCGGTGAGCATTATCTGCTCAGTGTCAGCACTCCAGGAATAACCATGGGGCGAATTGCCACAGAGATTTGCAGCAGGATAATTGCCTCAAACACAAGGATAAATAGCTTTTTCTGGCATTTAATGGGCCCCTTAAGTGAACGGCAATAAACTCTATGCGAACAGATGTTTTCCCTCTTTTTTTGTCCTCTTGCATCTCATCTATAATTATGCACTAAAATGTTCTTGTCTGGGTTGCTGAGAGCAATCTTGCCGCTGTTTGTCTTCGCAGTGTAAGACTGAACACTTCAGCACAAAGATTGATTCAAAAAGCCCTCGATTCCTAAAGGTTCCCATCAGTGTGTGCATCAGCGATCCTCTTCTTGCCTTCACCTGAAGCCTGAGGGAAGAGTGAGAAGTCAGCAGGAAGCCCGGCCGCGGCTCTGCGGCTCCCAGCACTGGGGTCTCTCCCTGCCTGCGCCAGTGCCAGGGGCTCCAGCTTTGGGCACTGACAGCTACGGCTCAGAGTAGGTACTTTTCCTTTGCCTTTCAGGGGGAGGTAAGTGCCCTCTGAGGCAGTCCTCCCCGCTCCGTGCCACCTCTGCTACGCTGACCGGACTGCAGGCAGGCGGCAGGGCAGGCTTTCCTCTTCCCAGCACTGGGGTCTCTCCCTGCCTGCGCCAGTGCCAGGGGCTCCAGCTTTGGGCACTGACAGCTACGGCTCAGAGTAGGTACTTTTCCTTTGCCTTTCAGGGGGAGGTAAGTGCCCTCTGAGGCAGTCCTCCCCGCTCCGTGCCACCTCTGCTACGCTGACCGGACTGCAGGCAGGCGGCAGGGCAGGCTTTCCTCTGTAGCTGCTGGCTTTGCCTCTAGCCTTGCCACCAGGACCCTTGCAGGCACTGGGCAAGCTCTGCAAAAAGCCTTTACGCTTTGGGGAGCGTGCACTTTACCTCCTGGCAGAGTACAGAGAAATGACCTTGTTCCTGAAGAAATTCAATGTGTTCTGGCAAAGGGATCTCCTCCTAACTAGGAGCCTACAAGCGAGACGGGAGCTGGGGCACAACCACAAGCGTTAGCCTGGCTGAGTGTTCATCGCCTGCGGAGGTGCCTGTGTCTTCACAAACCCACTTTGTCCTTCCCAGCGCATCTTCAAAGCGTCTGGCTGGCCTCTGCTTTCCCCACCCACGGCTGAGGACGGGGGCAGACGCGCTGTGGGAAGACACGTGCCAAAAGGGTGCCCCTGCAGTAACACCTACCCATCTACAAACGCTCAACTAAGGATGTTATTCCACTTCGAATTGATACAGGTACCTCTGCATCCCTGATGCTGCTCTACATAGTCCTGAGGGCAAACTGCCTTGAAAGGAGCCTGTGGGAAGAGCACAGAGTTTTATCCTCACCCTCTGGTCCTGGCCAGGCTGATCAGCTGCAGGGGAGCTGTGGCATCTTTTCTGCTGAGGGCAAGACCACTTCCCTCCTTCTCATGAGGATTTTGTTTAAGACATTTAAAATGCAACCAGTTGGAGGAGAGAATTGGCTGACCACACGGTAATAGTTCAGAAAAGCAACCTTTTTGTTATAGATAAAGGCAGTGACACTGAATTTAATGTCCTGCAAAGATGGGATGCTTTTCAGACATGTGGGTGAGAACTTTATTAAAGGTGGATTCATATTATTAAATTTATTGAAGGTGGATTCATATTATTAAATTGGCCTGCATACTGGTCCAGGACATTTTTGCATACCTCCTGTCCTATGAAAGCTACTTTTTGCCCATCAGGTCCACCAAGGATGCTGCCAGCCACTCCCAACTTTTATTTTATCCTATTGCCTTTAATGAGACATAAACTGTACAGACACATGCCAGTATATCAAACAACATCGCGAGACAGACTGCAGAAAAAGTGCAGCACAGGGCCTTAATGATGGGTCTTCGCTGGCTTGTGAACTGCTACCCTGGAACATGTCGCTGCTGCTCTTCTCCTCAGCAGCCCCGGTGCGTCGGCTTGCACCTCTTCTCCCCTTGGAGAGACCTTTTCTCCGAGCGCTTGCAGATGAAAGTCACTCTCAGTGATCAAGCTGTGACATCTGCTACATTACTCCAGTGCCGTTGCCATCCCCTGTATACATCCTTTGGCATTTGTACTCTACTAGGTAAACCCATTAAAAACATGTAATAAAAAAGCTTATATAACTGTTTAAAGCCATAATTACTACTCCAGCTGTGGTGTTTTGTGGAATTCTGAGCATTAGAGAGTAATCCTTTTGCCAAATTACATTTTTTTAATAAAAGATACTCATCCTCGAGCTTAGAAGTGTAAAAAATGCCAGTAAAATCGATTGCATCCAAAAAAAGAGAGAAAGCTGAGCCCAGAGTAATGCTAAGGTAATCTTTAAAACACGCAGAAAATAGGAGTTTGTAATAGAAACTCAGGGTAATTTTTAAGCAAAGTTGGACATCTGTCTGGGATTACAGTACAGATACAGGGGAAATACCGGCAACAAACTAATATCACAAAATCTTTGTGCAATAGCACATGAACTGCATTCAAGCTATCACAGCTTAATTCCTGTAAACTGAAACGTCTTTTTAAAAAAATGGTGATACTTGTTTTCAATTTTTATACCACTATCTGCTCAATAAAATTGCCAGCCCTTACTTTAAAAAGCAGGCAGAGTTTTGCTTGTTCAGAATGATGAGGCAACTTAGTAAAAGGCAGACTGCAAAATCACTGCTGTTCCTCTCCAGGAGTGAAATCCGGCTGCTGGAGGCAACAGTCGCATTTGTAGATACCATGATGATAGGGTTAAATAAATAAAGCTAAGGTCCAGGGGTAGCAGAGAGCTGCAGAGCATCTTCTACTGAAGGGCCATCTTGTTCCCCTTCTTATTCCTGCAGCGCACGTGTGCGCACAGGTACGGATACGTCGGTGTGCGAATGCACAAGAGCGTGACTCGGAGGTAAATCTTGATCTGTACTCCCCTCTCCAGGCCATTCATTACCAGCGATCTCTTCCACCAAATCCGGAGCACAGGGCGAGGCTGTGGTGTTTGAATCGCTCTATAGCTGGAGGGAGAAGAGAGCTTCACGCCGAGCTGCCAAACAGCAAGGTCCATCTTGCGTTAAGCTGCCTCAGTAGCCCGCAAGCTTGAGGGGAGCTGATGGGAGACTGCATGAACATGTGTTTTTTTAGCTGTTACCTTCAAACCTACCAGCGGCGAGCTGAGAAGTGGTTTTAATGATCCAGGCAGCTGAGCTTTAGCCCTTCAGCCGTTCAGACACGTATTTCTCAGCTGCGGTAAGTGGGTAACAGACCAGTGGGCCAATTCACTTCTCCACCGCTAAGATCTAAAAGATGACAGAGATTCTTCCTCTGAGTTTTCGGTGGGATTTAAGGCACGGGAAGGAGTAAGGGCTGCACCCCCCTTGCAGAGCTGCTGGCTGCCTGCGGGCTCCAGGGCGGCCGGTCACTTGGTGCGTAGAGAAATGCTTCCAGGAATTCCAGCTGCATTTTTAAGCAACAGAGGTGAGGCTGGGCTTGCACCGAAGCCATCACCGAGAAATCACCCGGAGAGCTATAAAGATTTCATCCCACTTTCCTCAGGGCTACAGCCTGTAAATATGCAAGGCGATAAAACAGGCCTGGACCAAAGCTCTGACTCCTGCAGACTCGGGGTCAGATGCAGACGTGTCTTCTGCGGGGAAGGTCGCACCGTGCTTCTCTTCACGCAGCCATTTTTAAAATGACCTTGTGAAAGTTTCTACACAAAACCTCTCTGTTTTCATGCGCTCGGACCAACGTCACTCTGGTTTTCAAAGCACTAGCCAGGAGTGTAGGAGGGAGGAGAGGGAAAAAGGTCTTCCTTCCCTCTGTCCTGTAGATTTTGGCAAGGGGCTCACACCAAACCCAGCGGGGTTGTTAAGCAGAGTCAAAAAGAGCATTTTTATTCATTTACCCATTTTATAGGAGGAATGTTTGACTTCCACTAACAGCCCTTGGAGAATCCAGGGAATTCCCAGTCGTACTTTTCCTGCCTGGGATTTTGCACAGAGATCTGGGCAGACATTGTGACTAGCCGGAAGACAAACAGAAGCCTTGACAGTGGGTGGAGGCAGAAGATGGATGGTGGTAGGCAAGATGTTTGAACTGAAAATGGCCATAAGAGAGGTCAACATTAAATAACTGTTGCAAAGGAGAGATTTTGCTACCAACAACATCCCGGGCAAGATGTAATATATAAGCAGAAAAGACAGCACCAAAGCAATGAATTTCCATTGATGTTAAACTTCTTCCTTCCAGAGGTTTAGCACTGTGCTCTCACCATAGACAAATTTGTAAATGCGGGAGGAATTTTATATTTTTAAAGACTTTTCCTGGAGAAATGAAGGGAGCTGGAGAAATCTGTGGTGCCTACATAGAAAGCAGATACACTAGGACCAATGTCTGATCTTGGTTATCAGGGCATAATGCTCGCTGCTCTCAGCAGAAATTGCACACATATTCAGAGTCGCTCTTTCCGTTACCCCTTGCATTACGTGGCAGTACTTTATGCTCTATTGGATCTGGCATGACGTGTTTTCCTCTAACACTATCCATCTTGCTTTGGGGACAACAGGGAGGGGAGGCTGTTGGCTGCCTGACTCAAAGAGTGAGCATGTTTAGCAGAAGCTGTGAAACTCTGCAGAAGCTGTATTTCCCAGCAATCACCTCAAAAAGGTCCATCCTCTGGTTGAACCAGAGCTGTATGCATTACGCTGCAATTTTAATTGGCTTTTCTTCTTAACAGGCGTTGCTCCCATACAGGTGTCTTTGCAGCTTATTCCTGGGGAAAGGAATTAGTTTGGAGAGGTGAGAATATTTAAGGTACAATCTTAATTCCCATTGATTCTCATGCTAATCCAGATAAGATTTCTCACTGTTCCTGAGATTTCCTGAGATCCTTCTGCATCACTGTTCCCTTTTCCTCTATCTTTAGAAACCTGCTGTTGTGTTTTAAACAGGCAGACTTACATTCAAAAGAGATGGGGGACAAGCATGAGAAATTCAATGCTTTGTTAAAATACCAAAGCAAAATGAAAAAAAAGTAGTTAAATTCACAAACTGTTCTTTATCAGGATCACTCTTAGCATGCTCACAAATTGGGGCCGATTGGCTTTCTAAGGAAGGGAATGTCTCGTACAAGGTCAGCATTTACAGTTACAGCTCAGCAATGACCACAGTGGCTGGATTCAAGTGTTTGAGCTTTCTGTTGAAGCTATACAATGAGAGAAGAACAACAAATGAACCTGTGATGCTAAAACCAAGAACGACCTTGTGGGTTTTATTCTGTTCAGACCTCTTTTTCTGAATATGCATTGTTCAAGCTTTTAGGAAAGCTCTGGTTTCTCAAGATTTAAACTTCAAGAGAGAGTTTTAAAATGTATTTGGGAACTTTATACTTTCTGAGTCTTGACCTTTACACTCGTGCCTTTAAGATTTTTTCTATAACCATACAAACACAAACTTTTATTTTAAGAGGACCTTCACACTCCCTTATTTACTGACCAGGTGCTGATACTCTAAAACAACCTTGGTCCTAAGAATTTTGTGATATAATGATTTTGGCTAGCAGTACTGTGAGTCTTGTGTCTTGTCACATGTATCCCTGCATTTAGCATACCCGATGTACGTCTAAACCTCTCTTCCCTGAGCAGCGGCATTACTTCTGTCCTCCAGATGAACGATGCCATTTCACATGGAGGAACAAAATGATGCACAGGCGAGCCCGAGCAACCTTCTGTTGATGCGCTCCATGCGATGCTCGCGGATGGAGCCGAGTGTCTGTCCTTCCATCTGATTATTAGTCACGGTTGTTGCAGTCACACTCACCCTCTGCCCTCACAAATGTGTCTCCTCCCTTGCACTAGCACCAGGGCTTATCTGATCCGCTCATGAGCCTCCTAAGGCGGGATAGAAATGGAGGAAAAGCGTGTGGTTGTCAGACAGGTCAGCAGCTGCCAGAGCCAACTCGCTTCCCTGCGGCAAGCAGCAGCGCCTGCCCAAGGGAGGGACGGGGACCCCTGAGCAGGGGCAGGGGAGAAGTTCTCTGACCTGCACTGCAGTTCCCCAGAGTCCTAAACCACCCAGAGGCTGGTCCACATTGGCTGCCTGAAAGACAGGAGAGAGACAAAAAGGGTATCTGGGTTTATTAGGAAATTGCTCCAGATGGAAAGAGGGGGTTTTTGAGTTATTTTTCAGTTGGGTCATTCCCCTGGTTTGGCTTAGCTTAGGACAAAGGAGCCCCCCTCCTGCTACAGGAATGGCAGGCAGGACTGTCACCTACCCCCTTCCAAGAGCAGCCTGCATTTCGGTCAGATTAAGACAACCGTGGTCCTGTTTTAACCTAATTTAGAAGAATAGCTTACCTAGAAAAAGAGGACAGCAATGTTTAAGTGGCAGGGAACATGCACCTGGCCTGCCAGTGCATCTGTGCTTGGAGCCACGTTTGAAATCCCACTTCTGCAGCCAGGTCACGTCTCCCTCCCTCACCTTCCTGCCTGCAGCTCCTCCGTCCTGCTGCCAGCAGGTCTGGTTGCTGGGCTGCTGGCAGGCTCCGATTCTCCCAGTGCTCCCCGCTGCCCCGCTCCCGGATCAGCAGCCAGCTCCGGCTCTGCCCCAGGCCGTCACCAGACCAGAGAGGTCAGAGAGGAGCAGCGCAGGCTGCTGCGGGGGGAGAAGACAGCGGAAAGGAGGGAGAAGGAGCTCAGTGCAGAAAGCCTCTCCCCTGCCAGCAGACACGGCAGGGGTGCCGGAAGCACAACGCTGCACGCAGGGCACAAGAGTCACAACCTCTCCCCCCTACTTGGCGAAGAAACGGGGAGTAGCTTTGTGTCCGTGTCCTGCACATCCCACCTGGGAACACACTTAATTACTGACTGAGCTGCATGTGCTGCAAACCGGCTGCCATCGCCCTCCTCCCCGTTCCTGCAGAGCTTGCCTCCTGCCAGCCACATGCCTTCCCACCTGCGGTTCCTGCTTCAGAAAATCCCACCAGCCACCACTAGCCACTCAGTGGTGGTTCAGCCTTGTGGCTTAAGCCAAAAGCCAGCCTGTGCACTTCAGTATTTCTGTGTAGCATGTCCCTGTTTCTAGACTTCCCGCGGAGGTGAGTGGGATGCCCGGCCCTCACGCTGCCTTGTCAGCCCTGCTCAGCTCACCTGGAGCGCTTCCCTCACGGGTGAGACCAAGGATGTGCCATGAAAACTCACGGCTGGCCCACGCCGACTGGGGAGAGAGAGTGGGACACAAAGTGTGGACTTACCCGAGTAGTTCTTCTAATTCATGCGCATGAGGTGTCCCGGTCAAAATGGAACGCCTCAAAACTGTGGTTTCAGTGCCGACTGGGGAGAGAGGCTGGGACACAAAGTGTGGACTTACCTGAGTAGTTCTTCTATTCATGCGCATGAGGTGTCCCAGGCAAAATGGAACGCCTCAAAACTGTGGTTTCAGACAGGGTTCTCATACCCTTCAAACGTTCAGGTCCAACACGATTTGCCCAATCACTAACGCCCACACTGCCGATTACGAACCATAGTAGAACTTTGCAAAGGAACTCTATTCTTGCTGCATGTCTGTTGATCCAGACGTCCCTGGAGCCAGCCTTGCGAGAGTCCCTTGTCTGTAATGCCAGACGATGCTGGGATAATGCCGGACAATGCTGGGAGGGTTTCAAAGAGGTGTCAGAGGGGCTGGGACGCTGGCATTATCTTGGCTGTCCAGGGGTATCCTTTATCCGTGGTGGAGAGCTCTAACCTTCCAAGAAGCAAAGTCCTTACTTCCAGAGCCGGGCTGTCCTTTAGTTTGTTTTACTTAACCCCGAACAATACCAAAGTCTCCAGTAAAATTTCACTACCCCCTTACATATAAGGTGTATATGTATATATACATATATGCATATAATGTGAACTAATATATACATTATATATATATAAAAACAAGCTAACACACTTTCACCCGGAAAAGACGGGTTGTATTATACCAGTCTATAGAGACG
>NW_010548831.1:0-2143 GCF_000687285.1 Phaethon lepturus
TGGGATCACCTAGACCATCCCCCATTGGATCACCTAGAACACCCCCCCACAGGATCACCTAGAACATCCCCCATTTGATCACCTAGAACATCCCCCATTTGATCACCTAGAACATCCCCCCATCGGTCACCTTGAGCGTCACGTAGAACATCCCCCATGGGGTCACCTAGGACATCTCCCATAGGGTCACCCAGAACATCTTCCACAGGGTCACCTAGAGCATCCCTCCATAGGTCACCTAGACCATCCTCCGTAGGGTCACCTAGACCACCCTTCCATAGGTCACCTAGAAGACCCTCCCATAGGGCCACCCAGACCACCCTCCCACAGGGTCACCTAGAACATTCCCCCACAGGTCACCTAGAACCCATCCCATCCCTCGGGTGAACCCACCGGCTTCTTGCCGACAATCATGCGCTCGACGGCCTGGACCTGGGAGACGTGGTCGTCGTTGGTGCGCAGCTCCCGGCTCTGGATGCGCTGGTAGATTCCCACCAGCATGTCCCGGGGGATGTCCTCCCCGTTGTCCACCCCCGCGCAACACCCGGGTCCCCCGCTCTAGAACGTGCGTTCAGAAGCAGGGGGTGGGGACGCCAGGGGGGACAAGATGGGACCGCGGTCCTCACCTCGGAGGTTCTTGATGAAGTCCTCCAGCTTCATCTTGCGCTCGGCCTTGACGCTGGGGCTGTACATGTCGGTGTTGAGGAGGATGATGGCGAAGGCCAGGATGAAGATGGTGTCCGGGTTGCGGAACTGGCGCAGCAGGGCCGCGTTACACACGCAGTAGCGCTGGCTGCGGGGCGGACAATCCCCACGGCCCATGGGGTCAGGGTGCCCCACGGCCATCCCCACGTGGCCGGGATGGCCTCTGCACCCCACAGCAGCCCCCACAGCGTGGTCCGGGCCCCCTTGCTTGTGGGGCACCACCTCTAATGTCCTCCCAGTCTATAGGATCACCTAGAACATCGCCTGGCCCCATGTGGGCCACCACCCCGATGTCTCCCTGCTTGGTCCGTAGGGTCACCCAGAACGTCACCTGGCCCTGCATGTGCCGTCACCCCTAAAGTCCCCCACTCGGTCCAGGGGGTCATCTAGAACATCACCCCATGGTACGCAGGCCACCACCTCTAGCATCTCCCTCTTGATCCATAGAGTCACCTAGAACGTCACCCCGTGGTGACCACGCCACCGCCTTCCCGGAGCCAGGGGAGATGGGGTGGGGACAGGGACCCATCACCGCTCCTCACCTGAAGGCCTCGATCAAGCGCTCGACCTTCTGGGCCTCCCCCTGCACCCGAATGTGGGACTGGAACTTGCGCAAGGCCTCGTCCAGCTCCATCCCAGAGAAATCCATCTCGTCCACCACGCAGCTGTGGGAGAACCCCACGGACCGGAGATGGCCTCGGTCCCGGGCGGATGCCCTCCCCCGAGTCCCAGCACGTCCCACCCCATCCCGCTGCGTCTTCCCCCTTACTCGAGAACGTCGCGGTTGAACTGCTTCTGGCGATTGCCGAGGAACTCGCCGATCATCTGCCGGCTCAAGCCCTTCCGCTCCAGGATGAAGTGGGCCACCCCCACCGGCGTGTCCGAGAGGAAGCCCCTCTCGATCAGGTACTGGATCCCCTTCTCCGGCTTCCTACAAAAGCGGTGGGCGTGGGGTCACCCCAACTGCTGTGGGCCTCGTTGTTTCGTCCTGGCTATAGGGTGACCTAGAACGTCTCCTGGCTATAGGGTCACTTCGCCACGGCTATGGAGTCACCTAAACATCACCTTCCTTTGGTTGTAAGGTCACCTAGGATGACAACCTGTCTTGCCTATAGAGTCATCTAGAACGTCATCATGTCTTGACTACTGGGGCACCTAGAACATCACCATGGCCATACTATAGGGCTACCTAGAACATCGTCAACGTTTTTCTATAGGACCACGTAAAAACCTCGCTTTATCCTTTCTATAGGGCCACCAAGGTCATCCTGTCCTTTCTATAAGGGCCACCAAGGTCATCCTGTCCTTGCTATAGGGCCATCTAGAACATCACAGGGCCACCGAGAACGCCACCCTATCCCTTCCACAGGGTCACCGAGAACGCCCCGCGGTCCCGCTATAGGGCCACCAGACCCCATCCCACCTCCGCCACGGGGCC
>NW_010548832.1:0-18795 GCF_000687285.1 Phaethon lepturus
GCGGCCGTCGCGTGCTCCTCCGCGGGCGCGGCTGTGCGAGCGCCAGGTGCCGTTTGCAGGCGCCTTGCTGCGACGCAAAGCCCGAGCCCCTGTGTGTTCCGCGGGCCGAGCACGGGGAGGCCTAACGGACATCCCAGGTGCCCGCACCGTGTTTGAGGGGGTAACGTGCCGTCACTGTGTGCCCCAGAAACTCTCTTCACGCTCCGTGCGCCTTGCAGCGCAAGATGAAGCAACAGTAATAGGCCGAACGCCCAGTTTTCCCATTTGCCATGCTTGTTGTTACCATTTATGCCAACACAAGCTGTTGAAACCAGTCTACGTTGTCATCGCAGCATGCCGGAAGTCTACCTGAATGCCCTGCATCTGCCTCAGAGAAAGACGGAAGGCGTTCTTGGGTGCCAGCTCCGTGTCCTCACCTTGTTAGGGGTGTCCAGGTGTGGAGTTATCGCTGAGGGGCAATTGGAAATTTACCCTCTAAGAACAGCATTGAAACAGGGTGGAACGTAGGTAGTGTACAATGAGTCTGTACCATGGCAATTCCCTAGGCACCCCTAGATGTTGGCAACATCAGGGGCATTTGGTGTGCTGACTCTGGGAGAGATTGCATGGAGGGTGGAGCGGAGTCACGCTCTGTGAACAGGGGAATTTAAGGGTACACAGTATGTACATTAATAAGCTGCACGTGCAATGCCCTGGGTCAGTGACCTGTCAACTTTGATGAAATGCTGTACTTGGAGTGAACTTTGCTTATTATAATATCATTATAATACTAAAACGCACACCCCTCTCAAAAATTACCCACATCCCAAGGTGCGACCACTCCTCAATGAGCGTGCACGCTGAATTTTTCCTAGTCTACCTTTAAACGTGAAGCGAGAGAATTTTGAACCAATCCTGATAAAGGTATGTATGACTAGAGTCACTCAAGCTCCACCTGCAAAGTAAAACACTATAAAATAGTGTGAAAAGAGCTGGATGTCAGGGAAGACACCATCACTCCTGACTTTTAGGATCTGCCGACGGGCTGACCCTCGCTTCCCCTCCATTGGGACACCTTTGGGTAAGATTCGAACACTCGGCTATCCCGAATGGATCCGCAGGAATTTTAGGAGTCTCTAGAGTTGTTTCATCACCCCACGCGTGTGTAACCCGACCGTAATCAATTTAGTGCACTCGCTTGCAGACAGTGAATTTATCACCAGCAACCCAAAGAACTTGTGCATCTGTTGCTTCAATAAATCGCACTATTGATTGACTCAGCCGTGTGTGTGTTGTCCCTGAACGCGACCGTACCTCTGAGTGCGGCCGTGTGAGTTCAGGAGGTGTCCGGCTGAGCAGGTAGTGTGATGTTAGTAGTGCATCCGAACCCGTGATAGTCCAACGAAAGGGGTTGGGCGCAACCGGACTACTAACGCTGATTTTGGGCATCTGCCTCTTAACGCAACACCAGGCCACCGGGGCCAGGCGACAAGTGCCAAGCCATTTAAGGTAAAAACGTAACTAAGAAAAGCAAGCTGATTTCCAGTAAGTGTAAATTCACTATAAAAGATTCCGATCCCCATAAAAAAAAATTTAGAGAGAGGCACGTCAAAAAAGGTGGCAAACGACTCTCCTAGAAGACACAGTCATAGGAAAAGGCACACCTGGAGCCTTTTGTCCCCGTGCAAGCAGCAGACAGCAAATTCCCTGCGCAGCAGCATGGATACAACATGGTTTCCAACGGGGATGGGAGCTACCTTGGCTAAGCCGTTGTTGCTTAGACATCTAATGAAGAAGAAACTCTTACTGAAAGTTTTCATTGTGAGCTCCCACTTGATGGCTCTCTCCAAATCACATGTGTACAGTCTCTCCTTTTCCTGGCTATGCCATTTTCCCACAACTTTTTTTAGAGATTTGTTATTTTTGAGAGTCTACTGATTGCAAAATCTGAAGCTTGTTACTAAAATAAAAGTGGACATATAGTGTGACTATATATGAGAGATATTCTAGAAAAAGAAGGTGGAAAGGCTTTATTTTAAACCTGCTAGCTAACACAGTTTCCATATGCCTTACCACTCTGCCTGTGTTCAGTTACATATAAAATACAGAATCTAGAAAAAAATCAAGAAAACTGTTCAAACTGGTAAGTTTACTTAAATGTAAAGTAAAACCTAGTACTTTGTTTCACACACAAAAGCATTTTTCGGAGGAGGAATGAGTATAATGTATGTTAGTAAATAGGATGCTTACAGTTGAAATCTCTTTCGTGCCATAATAATTTTTTTTTTCCATTTGCTCTGATGTCTTTAGTAATTCTTCCATTTCTTACTTACAGCATGCAGTCTGATGAATTGTGGGTGTTTCTTTTATCAGACTTGAAAGAGTGCCAAGCAGGGTATCCCTTTTTATTACAATCTTACTTTTCCCTTCCAGGTACCTGTAAGACTTAACTAAATGAAGTGTTAAAGGTCTGCACGACAAGTAGTAATCAAAATGGAATAAAATATTAGATGCTGTGCTGTTTCTCCATTATTGTCTGAATTCTGCCTTGCCTTTATTTTTATCACAGTGGGGTGCCGATTCTAAAGTCTTACCACATCAAGTTAAACATCAGCATTTAAATTTGAACTGTTTCACTGCAGATCATCTTATCAAAGAAGTAGGTGAGAAATTAAGCCCATGGGAGATCAGGCTGGGGAGCCTCTGAGTGGAACGTGATGTGGAAAGTTAAACAACAACAACAAAAAAACCCAACAGAAAAGTGGATATGGAGTTAAGAGAAAAGGAGCAAGGAGCAGCATTTTGTAATTTTCAAATGGCAAGAGCCACCGCATTCACATCCTTGTGCCGTACTCATTAACTGTCCTCATGCTAGGACCCCAAATTTGTGCTCTCCAGCTCTACACTTCCAACACATACCGCTACCTCACCAAAGACCATGTCCTGTTCTGTTTTCTCCACCTCCCAAGCTTATCCCAACCCTTTCCTGCCTTCTTCCCCAGCCAGCCCTGCTTTCAGGCCCCCAGCCTGCCAGCTGCAGGCACCTCTAGGATCCCGAAGCCCTTTCAGCCTAGGCTTAGTGCACCGGCCTCAGCACTCAGAACATCCCACACCTGCCGATCTCTTGTATACTCTGCGCTCCTATTTAGAAGACATTCTGTATTCCCTGACCTATCCAGGTCTCCTATAAATTCAGCATCTGGGCTAGATCAAAGGTTGAAATAGCTTTTTTTTTTTTTTAGAGAGGACAGACTGCAGCTGCTTTCTTTATTTCTGCCATATGAGATACTCTCCCTCAATCAGATTAATCTGATGTAGAAACCTAAGGCTAAGAGGAATTACCTGAAACATCAGACAGCAGACAGCCCTGAAATATATGGCTAGTCTGGACGTGTCCTCTTCACAGGCCACTACTATCTATAGGTCACAAAATACTTCTCCCTGCAACAGATGTAGGGCTTACTACACACTCCTCTTCCTTAACCAGAGTCTCTCTGTGCCATTTAATACTGTTATTGAGCCTATGGGAGGCAGGACAGAGATGAGAAATACATATTATTGTTGGTTCTTATTTGAAGTTTGTAACAGCACTTCTGCTGATGATTTGGGTTTCCAGCACGTGATAACTAGCTGATCAAGTTGGGGCTGATTTTACAACTCAGATACTTAATAATAATAGTTTGTTGGTTTTCAATAGGACCCATAATGCTACACCAGTTTAGCAATAAAAGAGGACTGAGGATGCTTCCTCACACCCCTAGTCAAAAAAATCAGTGCCTTATCTAACTGCATACTCTTTTAGACAAACATATACTTGTTCTGATGTAAATGTCTTCTCCTGTGATCACACAATCCAGCAATCCTGTACTAGGAACAATCCATGGATGATAATTCCAGTGGTTGGTTGTATTGGAAAAGGATCATGGACAAAACTATAGTTTAGCAGTACAGCCAGTTAGTTATAAGTCTTGGAAATCCCCACTCACAATTTTGGAAGCATGTGTTACACCGTTGCCATAAAGCCACTGCTGAACTCAGGCATCGCATTAGATCACTCGAAGAGCCCAGGCCAAGTATATGTCTTTAAAAAGTTTCGTATCGATGGTCGTTTTGGGTCACACAAAATACCTTTGTTCTCGTGAAAATCCTCATAGTCCCACACTACCACCTGCACATTTACAGGTAACTCTGCATTATATGTATTATATGTAACTCAGTTCATAAAGAGGAGGGCTTAGCTGATCCTGCAGCATGATTTTCTTTCCTTGCTGGAGTCCATGGGAGCGTGTCTGCAGAGTGCAGGATCTCTAGGGGGACCAGGTACTTTTCTCTCCTGTCCCACTGCGTGCAGAAGAAGTAGGTGGGAGATTTCTGAAACAAGTCATGCAGAACATTTCCCACCACATCGCTATCCCACAATGAAATGGGAGAATGAAATTAAAAGCACAGATGGGCTCCACACAATAAGCCTCATGGGACAGTTAGGTATGTTCACGTCCTCTTTTAGATTTCCTCAGTGCTTGTTGTGCAAAAAAACAGCAGCGCATGGTTTCTACATGAATTTCTACATGAGATTCTACATGAATCTCACTCCAAGACATCTCTTGCAGTGAGGAGCACAAATGGGAAAAGGGAACCAGATGCTATGCTAAAGGTATCTGTCCCCAAATACAGACATATATGTAACTTCTAGGTTTAGGTGAAGCTGGAGAAGATGGGTGGAAGTGGACAGATAGAAAGGGATGGTTTCTGAGAAACTTCTGCTCTCTGCCAGGAGATAAGGAAAAGAGAGTTACAAGAGGTAAGAAAGGGAAAGAAGAAAGTCACCTCATTTTTTTCAGTTTGCTCTATAGTCCTTGAACCTCCTTACCAAGAAGGACTGAGGCAGAAGTGTTCAAACTGAAAGAGGAAATAACTGACATGCAGCCAGGAAAGCTGGTCACAACACTTCAACAAGGTGGCTGTGCTGTTATCTCCTGATCCTCTCATACTTATTTCACTTGCCCCTCCTACTTGCTTCGAAATCTTTCTTCTGGCTCTTTCACATCACGATGCAAGCATGTTTTAATCTTTACCATTTAAAAATGAGATTCAACTTGCCCCTCCAGCTATTGCCTTCTCTCCTTCCTCCCTTTCATTTCTGAACCTACTACCCACTTACGGTGAGCCTGGCGTTTGTCATCTCCAGTTCCATTTCAGTGTTAATTTCAACACTTGCATCCCAGTTTGATTCGTATATCCTAATCTGACTAACAGTATGTCTACTGTTGTTACAGTATGCCAGCTACCACTGCCCACAAGCTACCTGTTGAGTAGCTAGCTCCATGTTTCTATCCCCAAACTCCACTGTGAAAGACAAACAAACCCTGTTTTGCCGATAGAAACAATTCTATCGGCAGAATTTCCCCAAACCAGGCCCGTTCCTGTCTACCCACAGACTTAAAATTATTGTCTGGCTGTCATCATACCATATCCACATCCGGTCCCCTGGCTTAACAAAAGCAATCTCACCCTAATTAGATCTTGCTGTTGCAAAGATCTGTTTCTTAGCCTGCTGTTTTGACCTTGCCACCTCTCCCCTTATGTCCCTCTGCTGGCTCCCTCTTCTGTGCTGCATCAAACACATGCTGCTTCTTTTCCCTTTCCCCCTCCAGACCCACTAGTCTGTCCTTCCCCATGCTCTTATCTAATACCAAGACATTGAGTTCCACGCTGACCTACCCATGCTGTCAGTCTTAATTGTCCATATATTAGACTTTCAAGTAAGTACCTTCATGCTTCATGCTTTTTCTCCTGCTAACTCCCACCTCATTTTCCTCTTTTGTACCCCAAACATGCCTTTGTTGTCACACTGACACAAATTTTAGGCAGCACAAGGTCTATGACCTTCTGTGGTCCGTGGCCTTCTATGTGGACCGATAAGCTGATCCTCTGTCTGTGCGTATCTTCTCATCTATTTGGACTGCATATTTCCCTCGGTGACAATCAGTGCAGTACTATCAGTAGGGAGTAAGGAAAACACTAATTATGATAAATAAACAAGTAAATAAATAAAATCAGCAACTGGCGATGTGTCAAGCAGGGAAAGAAAGGAAAAGCAGCCTAAACTTTGCAACTGAGCTTTCATGCAGAGGAGAATAAAAAGCAAATGTAAAGGTGGCTCACAGAGATAGGTGCTATAAGAGCTGAAGATTTTGTAGCCTTTCATACACCCATACTTCCCCACATGTATTCAGACTTGTTCAGACATGGAAATTCATGAAGGGTTAGTTCAGATCCAGCTCTAGCTCCAAATTTTTCAAACAGACCCATCTCTGAAGGACTCATAGAAACGTGAGTGAAGCCTTCATAATCTCTGCAGAACAGAAGATGGTGCTGTTGTCACTGATATGTGCCTTCCAATTTTTTTTCTGAAAAGCAAGCGATAGTGGAGAAAAAGAGAGGAGGGGAAAGTAAAAGGAAAGGTAAAAGCCATTTCCTGGATTTTTTACTGGAGTAATTTAGAAATTCAAAGAGAAGAATGATAAATGCACAGAAAACCAAAAGAACTATCTAAAAGAGACCCCGGATTTGGAATTTTCAGGAGTTGTTAGTACAGAGGGAGGTAGAAAAGCAATTAGTAGAAGCAGAGAGGCAGCGGAGACTGTAGGCTGGATGCACTCTTCCCCAGTTCCTTCAAGGTACTATAAACTAGATTTAGGAAGGTGCTGAATACTGCCAGTAGTTCCCCATTGACTCTGTAAGGAGCTGTTATTGATCATCAACACCTGGGAAGATCATGCCCAGTCAAGTCAGGCATTTGAAAACAGAGACATCAAAAAACAGTGGGAATTTTCAAAAAATGGCTTTAAATAATTGAGTAGGGAAGGAGGAAGAGCAGAATCAGGCAGGCAACGAGAAGCTGCGACTGCAGAACGGGCCCTCTCGCTCCGAATCACGGACAGCATGCTTTCGGCGTTATCAGGGCTGCGCTACATGGCTTCCTTTCTTTATCTGCACAGGAAAAAAGAGCACAGGAAAGAAACAGTAAGGTATCTTTAGGACAGTACTCTTAGTACTGTGCTGTGAGATTACCCCCATCTAGGTAAGAGATTCCAGCCTGAAATTCTTCTTTGACTGAGCGGAACAGCTACGTTCACCAGAAACACTCCGATATTCCTGGGCTTTTTAGGATGTTAGCTTTAAAAATGAAGCTAGAGTTCTGCTGTTGTAACACCGTAAACATCCTTCCTTCAGAAGCAGCATTTAAAGGCAGCTGATGAAAAGCAGTTGTGGCCAATTAAACATTCCTAATGATGGGAAGTTGCAAATCTATACTATGCGTTTTGTCACTGCGAGCTATAGAGGGGAAGTTAAGCTGGTAAATCTCTAGTTAGACTGAATGCAGTGGAATGGTCAGGAAAAGATGAATCAGGAAAAAGAATTAGATATAATCCTTTGCCATCTGTCTTTATTTTGCTAACCTACTTGACAGGACACTAGTGAAATCTGCAGTCATTTTTTATCTGCTTCATGTAGCTGAAGATCATTTGCTGTACAGACTGGAATTAAAATGCTTTCCAGTTACAGCTGGATTTCCCACTTATTGACCCCATTTTCTTTCCTTTTTAAAAAAAGTTTAGGACTTTGCATTCAGCCGTAGGCTGCACCATTCATTTTTGACCTCTTCCCCTTGCTAGGACTCAGAGCCGGGTGGTAAAGCTTAAATAGATTTTACCATGGGCTCTACAGGGAAGCAAAAGGGCTTGTTACAACATATGTAATCCATGCTCCTCCAGCTTTCAGCCTGAAAAGTATATAAAGATCTGGAAGAAATGTGACAGTTGAGAGAATGTCCATATGGTATCACAGTTTCTCCATAACAACTTTTGTCTATAGGTCTTCAGCTAGCAAATCATGTAAACACGGGCTTATCTCTAAGCACATGCCTGAGTATTTTGCCGCCTCTGGATTTTGGTGTGCAGGGGATTCTGCTGATAATGAACCAGATAAGAGGATCTACTGTAGTGGGGAAAACACTCTGTAGCTTCTGCATGAAAATTTACCAGTTGCAACCCTGGGAGCCTTTAGTCTTTTTAAAGCCCTGGTGTTACTACTGGGAATAATACTACAGGAAGGCAGATTAAAAAAATTCCCAAATGTAACCAAAGCGAACCACAAGGACCCATCCGCTTCTCTCTCACTTCCGCGGGAACAGAGCAAAATGCCACTTTATTTTGGGGAAGGAGGAAAGAAAGAAGGAAGAGAGGGCAGGAAACAGGGAGGAAGCTTTGACTTTATTTCCCACTCCTAGGTGTTTTTCTTTGCAAATGTAAAGATTTGCAACTCCGTGTCTTTTCAGAACGCAGGGTACAAAGACCTTGTAGCTCCTCGGCTTCAGAAAATACAGCATAGGCGAGCAGCTTTTCAGGGATGAGCTAAATTAATCTGCTGTCCCGTCTGGGAGCGTAGAGGTAGCCCGCTAGGTACAGAGAAGTTATCTCTGGTTTTCAGGTCAGTGGAGGAATTGGTCAGTCACTGGTTGAGAGCAAGGTTATTTCCTCAGTGGGAAGTCAGGACATGAAAGGCCCAGACCACTGCTGCCTTCCACCTCCCACAGTCTTTTACATCAATGTAAAGCAAGGAAAAACAGGTTTAAAATACTTTCCTTCATCTTCCATAGTACTCTAGGTTATGCTGGTTTAACTCACAAGGAAAAAAGCAGCAGTCAGTTGTCTCAAGATGTAATTTTCACGTTTTGACTTGCGCATTTGACTTCAAAGAACTTCTTCCAAGTTTATTTTAAATTTCCTATACTAAAAATAAAGATACCGAACAACTCGTGAGTTTAGCTGAGAACGGCAGCTTTGAAAGCATTAGGCAAGAAAAAGCTCTAGTGTTTTGAAAACAGCTCCTAATGCTGTTGTCTTTAATGGGGATGGCTAATCTTCCCTCTTTTCTCATATTCCCAGTGGTTCTCTCTAAGTGGAAGCCTGCCAATTATTCTGCAAAACTCCTGACTCATTCCGACATCATTTAGGGCCTTCTTAATTGATTGCAGGATATCTTCAAAGTCAGAGGAGGGCTCTTGTTTGTGCTGTAAAAGGTTTTCCAAGAGGTTACAATCTCTTCAGTTTTTGTAGTGTACTTTAAAGATAGTGGGATCAAAGGACAAACCCCTAGATCAGCTCATTTTTAGAAATACCTCACGTTTACAATTTCATTATAAAGACAGTACGTGTTTTTAAAAATATTTTCCAATTATTAATTAGTTAACTTACCTTGGCCTTACAGGTCTACCTCGGGTTCTTTTGCTTCTGTCTATACAGGAATAGTAAAAAAGAGGCATTTATCATATTGTCACAACATTTTTTTTTGCTTCACCCCTAAATCTCAATCGCGTAAAAAATGATAATAGTAGTCTTTACACATTTATGAGGTCTTCCATTAAAGTCCATCCAAAGCATTTTATAGGCAATAATGTATGAAGCTTCAAAGCACCCTGCTGAGGTATTTATTAGCACATTTTTACACTCAGGAAAATGTACCACAATAATCACACAACTTGGAGACCACAATAACTAGTCATCAGGTTTTGGGCAATTGAAACACTTTAATGGAACCCAGCATTCAGAAGCTGAATCATTTTCTGAAAGTATGGCTGTCCTCCAGTAGCTGCCCAAAAATGGAGGCATCCAAAATAACTCTCCATCTTTGAGAATGTTGACATTAAGATACTTTCTTCGACCTCCGCCTCCTGTCACTGCATCTAATTAGTTCTTTTTTTTAATTCAGGGTTGCACAATTCTTGAAACTTCCCACTATAGAGGCATAACACTACATTGTAAAGAAATGGCTTTCTTAAAAAAAAAAGAGATGGCATTTTCCATAAGCAATTGACCTTAGCCTAGACCCTTTCTGGTTTCCATTGAAATTACGGTATATATGAATGCTGAGCAAAGCTGTTTCTTTGGAGATCTTGCAATCTTTTTCATGGGAAACCAGTTTTATCATACATGCTCATATTGGAGTTATATTTGTAAGCCCACTCTAGAGATCTCTGACCATCTGTGCTTTAAAAAAATGGTGTTTACAGATTATGGTTCAGATTTTTCCTCATGAAAACATTTGGAAAACAAAAGCCGGAGAGAAAACTCCCAACTTTTGATTAGCTCTGCAAGGAAGTTCTCAGACAAACTATCATAAAAGCTTATTCTAGACTCAGTGTCATTATCAGGCTAAAATGCATGTTCCTTCTTTACCTTTCTGATGAGATCCTCTCACATACCAAAAAGGTCCTAAACGTCCATGTTGATACATAGTTTTTGACACTAAATACATAAATGCTAACTAGTTCCATATTCTGGACTGTAAGGCAACCTAAAATGTGCTGCTACTAAGAAAAAACAAGTCTGAAAATAGCATTGGGGTGTGTGAATATTTGACTGTGTGTGTGGAAAGGGAATTCAACATTTCTCATCACTTGATAATTCTATGTAAATATACTCAGGTTATATTATATAAATATTTACCCCACCTGAGCAGCATTGATGCAGATTCATCCTTGAGTCTTAAGAAAATAAACATTTGTGTAGCTTCTAATTTGTGGATCACTGTTAATAAAATGATTCAAGAGATACTTGGTTAGTCATGGCTTATGATATGAAGTCCAAGCCAAAATCCTGTTCATGCCAGTATGGAGTAATAAGGAGTTAAGAAAGAGTCAGTTAAAGACAGGAAACAACCTACTTTTGTCAGCAAAATGTTCTTTCACTTTAGAAAGAAAAATAATTAAAATTAATTTCTTTATACTCACAAAAACTAATTAAACCTTTCCTTTCTCTTAAAAAATACCATCATATCTGACAATAAATTTGGTAAGGTATGACATTTCAGTAAGGTTTAGCAATACTTCTTCATTCAGGACTTCATAAATGACAAAATATACCTGAGAGATGAGGGAAAGGGAGAAGATTAAAATAAGTAATCATGTTCTTAAAAAAAAGAACCTGTCTTTTCACTCCTGCAGTAACAAAGGAAACCCAGCAGATGGTGGAAGGAGACCACAGTGCTAAAGGTGTACTCTTGTAATTTTGTTCCAGTTATGGACGTTAGCCCTTAAAGGAAGTTACTGTCTTATTATTCGTAATGAAATTTAAGTGTTTAAAGCAAAAATAGGATCAGAATTCTTTCGACTATGCATTTTGTGTGCAAAAATGTAGGTGAGATCGTGGAAGACTGATTTTGACGAACAGGGCAAATGTATTCTTTTCAGCTGTGGAGCTGAGGCTTTGTTTTAAAGCAAATTGGCATCAATGGCAGTGAAAAATTACTTAAATAATAAAAACGCTGGTGGCTGCTCTTATTTTGTGTCTAATTGTTGTTGGAAAGGGAGTGTATTTTATTTGTCTGTCTTTTTTGGGGGGGAGATGTCTTTGTTTTGCAAGCATAAATCAAATCGTTCAGCCGGTAGCTGAAAATCATATCTGCATTAGCCAAAGATGTAATAAGAAGAAAAAGACATTACGCTTTTCAGACCATATTTGCTCTCTGAGTGACAAGACCCTGCAGAGCTCCCTATCTCCAGCAGCTTCCTGTCATGAGTGCCAGCGAAGACCTGGAATCCAGCAATATGTCTGCTGTAATCCTAAGAAATGTACAATTGGGGGCTGACATCTTGTTTTATCTGGTTCATTCTTTAAATATTCTCTCTCTCTGACTGCTGTGTCTGTCTTATGCTATATCAAGATAGGCATTAAATGCCTGAGAGATGCTCCAGATCAAAGGCACCCCAATTTTTCTCTGTAAAGGTTCAGCTATTATATAAAAAACAGTATCAGTGTTACTGCAATTTTGGTGGCACTTTCAGCAATTAGAATGGGCGTCAGAAATACCAGGACAGAAATGCTGGAACGGGGAACCCCTCTTTGCAGTGCTCTGCGGAAGCGCTGGATGACAGGAGGTAGGTCCGAAGTGTCAGTAAGTCATGCCTCTTCCTACTCAGCGTTTTGGCACCTAAATCTGCTGTCCCACAAGCACCCCAAGCACTCCTTGGCCTTAGCAGAAGGCCCGTAAAAAAATACATTCTCCAAATAGTTTTAAAACAACTAGGCTTATTTTATTACAGCAGGCTGAAAATAAAAGCGATGTGAGCTTAGGCCCTTTTTTGATTAGCGGACGCCCTATCATTTCAATCACTGCTATCTCTGTGTCTTCTGTGCACAGCAGGTTCACGTATTTGAGGTTTCATGGAAATATGTGTTTACAAATGCTATGCGGCATGAGCAAGAATTTATCTGCTCAAGAAAATAGTTTGCATCCCAGAACATGATATGTCCAGAGGAAACAGTCTGACAGGAATACCTTCTCCTGCTGGTAGTTCTGGGAGGTCTTTATTTCATCACTCACGGGAGGATTTGGCTTTCACATGTTTCTTCTGTTTGTCTGTGATTCCTTTCATCGCTGCTAGTCACACTAATGATGCCAGAAGGTGGAAGCAGATTGATCCGCGCTTTCTGTGAGGTTTTTCCTCCATTCAAGAATAGAGATGCTATGTATTTGCTTCGTGTTCTTTGGCATTAATAAAATTTCAGGCATTTTAAGTGCTAATTTGGCTTTGCCATTTGGTGGTGACACTGTGGTGATGATCGAAGTGAGTAAATTTGAGGATAGATTGCAAGCAAACAGATCTGTGTTCCCACTGCACGGGATATTGTGCCCGCTGAAGGACTTTGTTGCTTTAAACTCATCCACTGACCAGAAGTCTGAGCAGCAGCCCAAACAGCCAGATTTGGGGTGGGGAGGTGCATTCCTGTTCTCCCCGCGGACAATGGGAAGAGCAGTGTGTTTCCACTTCTTCTTTGCTCGTTGCCCTGTGCATGCCACAACAGACCGCCAGATGTTGGCTAGCCTCTGTCATATTTGGGCAAGACAGAGTATTACGGGCTTCCTCCGCACAGACTGCAGCTCCAGGGAAGAGCTGGGCAATTCCCAAAGGAAGTGTCCGTTCCCTGCAATCTGGGTATTGTGATTTCCTGTACATTCAACCTGCCTCAGCAGATCCAGTACTCTTGAAAATGGGGATATTTTCCCCTGCTTTCTGGCCTTTCCAATAGAAAAAATTGAGGTCACCACATGATTTCATCTTGGACTTCTTCCAAATCCTTTAAGTGGTGAACTTGGCTTGACTGAGGCTTTCTGTGTCTTTACATTGTTTCTGTCAGATTCACATTCAGCTGCCGTATTTTTGGGCTGTGTACAGTGGCAGCTATAACCATGTCAGCCGTTTTCTTCATTTTGGATACCTAAGACTGAGCGTGAATGCTTCAGAGGCATGTGCTGAAGGTGATGGGGGGCTGCCAGCAGCAGTCTAAAATGCTCGCCAATAGTTTACGATCTCTCTCTGCTCAAGTGGTTTCTGATTCATGGTTACACTGACAACACCTTCCACTTGTAGATATTATTGAAAGATTTAGCTTTTCTGTTTGGATGGGTCTCTCTGTTCTGCTGGAGATGCTAAAATCGAGACATAGGTTAGCAAGCAAAAAGACACAAAACGTGTCTTTTTCTAAGGGGTAGCACTCCTCATTAGCGATATGTTATATATCTGCCTCTTTATTAAAGGTGAGATAATCATCTGCTCTTTCACACGTGTGATAGTTGCATCCTGTGATGACACCAGTTGTCTGTATTGCATCTTTATTCAGGAGCTATATCGATGACTTGCATGTATGTGAAAACTCTGGAAGAAAAGCTGTCAGCCAGGTTACAAATCCCAGCGGGCTCTGGATGGAGCCTGTGCATCTGAGAGTGGGAAGCTGCTGCACTGCTCTAGATTGCTGAGGTCGGTCCTGGCCCTTGGGAGATCAACAGATGTCTCATACAGGGTACCGCAAACAATCCCAACACCATTACGGTTTTATTCAGCTCTAGATCTATTCCCTGACTCTTTCTAACTGACAGATGAAGATGGGATCATGATGTATGGCAGCTTCTGCCACACGATCTCTGCCTTCATCCCCAGAACATCAGCAGCCATTACACTGATCCCTCAGAGTCCTTTTAATACATCTTGCTGACAGCGCTGATGCTCTCCCACCTCACATCTGATCCCAGTGGTGCTCTCAACCATTTGCATCCGCTCTTTTCCTGGATATGGTGAGGTAGTTTCTTTCCTTATCCACAGTTCTTGTCAATACCCCATGTACCCTGAGTATGTTTGTTCTCGCAAGCTGGTTATTTCCTCGCTTGTAGCCTTTCAGTTGAGCACTCTTAGTGCTTGTTGAAGTTACTTCAGTTTTCAGAAAGGGATAGGTTGTCTGGCGTCCCGGCATGCATACTGCTTATGTGACTTGTGGTAGCCCCTGACATTAGTTAAAGATGTCTTTCTTTTCCGTTCTCTCTACTGCTCCAATTATTTTTTCCTTTTATGCTGTAGTCACTCCTGGAGGCACAAGTTGTAAAGATGGAAATAGATGAAGGCAATTGTATGCCTGGAAGACATCCTCCCCTTCAAACACTTCTTGATACGCCTCCTAACAGCTTCATTGCAGGGATGCTAGCAAATATTGCCAGCTCAGCACATTTAATATTTGTTTTAATTTGTTCTGCTTGCATTGCCTGCATGAATTGTTTGCTTCAAACTTAGACCCCCTGTGTAGTGACGAATTCGCTGCGTGTGGCTGAAAGCAGAGGATTTGGTATTGCCAGCAACAATTATTTGACTTGCAATTTACTCTGCCTGATGGCATGGGGTCATTGCATTACTTTGATTCAGCTTTGCATGGTTATAATTCCTTTCCCTCCTTGGCGTAGCTCTAAGGAAGCCTTTGCAACCTAACACATTTAGCAATGTCCTACTGTCTCCCTAGCGTTCATTTTCCTAACTAAGTGCTGCTGCTGTCTCTTGGCACGTAGCTCAGAGTCTTATTTTTGCCCTTTTGCACCATATTAACGTCATCGCTGTGCAAACTTTCCTATCCTGTGCACATTTTTCTCACAGCACTAAAGGTCTTCCCTGATGTTCTCTGCTTCATATTTATGGATTTGCTTTTTATACTATTTTATGCTTCTCAGTTCTACCTTCTAAGCTAACTGTGCCCACCCCACCTGTGCTCCGCTTTTGGTTGGGTGCTATTGCAGCAGCTTTAGACACTCCTGTAGTTTGCTGGCAGTGAGGCCAGCTTTTCTTTCAGCAGTCTCATTGCACTTTTTTCCCCACTTATGAATCTACCGCTAATTACTTCAGGTTTTAAGATTGCATACTTGCGTGAGTCAGCCATTTTCTGCACAGTTTGGCTGCACACCAAACTATTGTTTCTCCAGCTTCTTGATTACACAACTGTGGGGCAGATACCTTCTCTATGTGTCATTTTTGTGAGGGCTGGAAATGCTTCTGAGACATTTCGAGGATTTTGCATGGGGTTCTTCCAGTCTGCAGCTGGTATACATCCAGATGCTGCAGAAAGACGTGGGAGCCATCACCCAGTAGAGCTAGCAGCATGAATGGGCTTATTTTGGCTTCCTGTTTACCCAGTCCCATGGCAATGGGCTGCATTTCCCATGTGACTCTAAGGACTGGCTAGCAGACTTAGTGCTGATACTTCCTCTTTCCTTTTCTGCAGCTTTGGGACAGGAACCTGATATGAACCCACCACGTCTTCTCTGTACTTCTGTGTTTTGGGGAAGTGTAGGGCTGTCTCGTTTTTTCCATTCTCCGTAGCTGCCTATGACACATGCCCACCTAATCTCCTTTGCCACCATACCCAGTGTCCGTACTGGCACCGAACACGAACCTGACACAGAGAACCAGGGAGGCAATGCTCGTTGCTGGTCCCTATCTTCTCCCCTTTCCCTCGTCCTCTGGGAGTGCTTTCAAGCAGAGCTAGCTCTTCTCCTGGAGCTCACACAGCCCATCCCAAAAGGAAATTGCCAGCTCTTCCTTTCTGGTGCAAGGGCAGGCTCTAAACAGTCAAGCAGGGAAGGACTGCTTGTAGCGGAGACTGTGGGTTTTGTACAGGAGTCAAAGCACAAGACAGCTGTGCAGCCTGAAAGACGATCAGAAGATGAAATGCCAAAGGCTGAATTTCAAAAGACATTCTAATGCCAATTAGAAGCCTGAAATCTTCCTGGCTTGCCCTGC
The DNA here is from genome assembly GCF_000687285.1 of Phaethon lepturus. Classification (NCBI taxonomy): domain Eukaryota; kingdom Metazoa; phylum Chordata; class Aves; order Phaethontiformes; family Phaethontidae; genus Phaethon; species Phaethon lepturus. The sequence goes on from NW_010548832.1 coordinate 16,100, forward strand.
CCCAGAAATTCAGATCAAATCGTGCACTGAGTTATTCCCACAAAAGGAACTGGAAATTCAATAGGTCAGATTGTCAGCTAGAGTAAGCCCACTAACTCCAGGGGAACTACTCCACTCTCTGTCATCAGAGAACCTGGCCCCATGACCATGAGCTGCAGATTTTCCACATGGATGTTTCCTTGGGACTTGCATCAACACCCTGCACAACAAGGAGAGTCCAAGGTCCCAGCGTAAGAGGATTTTTAAGGAAGCGAAGCAAGAGACACAAAAAAAGCTCAAGTTAATGTTGTGCCTATTTAATACCACCTGGTTTAGTCGACTCGTGGAGTGGTATCTTTGCACATCCTCAGGTGCCATGTGGTTGGTGCCAGATCTCAGTGCTGAGTCCTTCAGCTCACACCAGAGCAGGGGGGAGTTCCTCAAGGACCCACAGAGCAGCGGTGCCATGGCTTCGCTTCTAGCCAGTCCCACCCCATCTACGATCCCATACGTGCAGGATCGGGGTGCAGATAAAGAATGCCTTAAAACCATTCATTTCCCTTACCGCTGTCTCCTGACCTGCTGTTCATTAATATAGAAAGGAATATCTTGTATCTCAGCCTTAGAGTGAGAACCCAAATCATAAAATAACAGGTAGGATTTACACGATGAGAAATGCCAATGGGAATGAGTTTTAGAAATTCTGCCTGAAATTCCGAAAGCACGACATTTGCCCCCAGGCAGAGAGCCTGCAGACGGTTCTCTGCATCAATTCATAGGTGTTAAGTCACCCATTCAGCCTCACGTGGGATTCTCTGTCAGTGAGATTCAGCTAAAAATCACAGTTAGGAAGAAGAATTTCAGTGCTGCTATGATGAAGAATGTTCATTACCTAACACACCACTCTTTGCAAAGGCATGAATTCAGTGATTTACTAGTTCTTTCCCATTACTGGCTACTGTGATCTTATACACTGTATATCATATCAGCAAAATAAGAGCTTTGGTGTGATCCCTTCCTGTCCCCTGCTGTCACCCTGAACCTTTTATGTGAGGACTGAGAATCTAAACTGTTTGTTTTAAAATTGTCAGGACAGCAGGGGGGGAAACTCCTAAAAATGAGCTACTAATTATTAATGTGAATGCTTTTCACATCCATCTCCTACTAACTATCTCAATGGAATAATGCAGTTGAACGTCGCGCAGTGAGAAGATCCATTTGTCATACTTCTTTCATTTTTTATCCATTTGTAAAGCATCCCAAAACCTAGCCAGCAATAAAACACCAAAGAAATTGCTCAAGGCATCCTCTTAAAGAAGCAGTATGGGCTGGGTTCTGTTCTGCCAGAGGTTAGTCTAAATCGGTAGCTGTACCATGATGTCAGTGAAACTGAACCGCCGAAACGCAGAGGTGAATCTGGCCCCATGATCTAATGTCGTGATGAAATCGCTGGTGTAAATAACGACTGTTGCTGTTCAGCTCTTCCCCCGCCCCACTCCCCAAAGCGCTTTAATGAATAATGAATTTTATGAATAAGCTTTAATGAATGGCTGAATACATTTTAATGGCCGAACTAATAAGATCGTAAGTTAGAACACTTTCCTTCACACTTTCCTCTCCTCCTGTAGCCCCGCTGCCTTCCTTTGCTTCCTTGAACCAGAGAATTGCCCCTTTAAACTAGCCGTCAGTCACACATACAATTACCACATCCTGGCAGGGATTATCAAACTGCAAAAGTGGCCAGTTTATAATTCCAGGAAAGACATTGCATATTTGTTTTAAACATATAACTTGTGTTCCAAAATGCAAGCACTGAAATAGAACAAACATTTAAGCATTATTCCTTCCTTCCCCTGGCCCCCCCCCAATTAAAATTCATTCATTTCAATCAAGTCATTGAGAGGAAGGCTGTAAAATGAATTACATAATTAGCCACTTAATATAGTGCATATGGAATTTTAATTCCAGCTGAAAATCAGGGAGGCTTTTCTAAAGCTGTTCACTGGCAAAAAAACCAGTGGTATTTTAAGACAGTCAGCGCCTTTCAGTTTAGTGCTACTTTTTTGTTTGGGTTCCCTAGGTTTACCAAGTAAATCTTCTTGACTTCCATCGGAAGGGGACAAATATACCCTTACAAGATGGAAGAAGTCAGGAAGACAGTGAGACTATGGACCCAGTTTTGCCAGGTTACAATGCAATCACAAAGAACGAAGTGACTGCTCCTCTTACTGAATACTATGGGAACCAGTTTTGGGACAATTTTCTGAAATGTCTTCCAAGTGGCGCAAGCACAATGTTAAAAAATAGAAGCACCTCCAATCAGTCTGTACTCCTGAAAATACTTAGTCATGGACTCGAAGTCATATGAGTAACGTGTATCTGATCCAGCAGCAGTTTTAACCAAACACCTTCTGACCAAAGCAATGCGATTTTATGTGTGCAGCTTAAAAATTAATCAAAATAAACAAATTAAACACCCCTTACAGGAGAGCTAGAAGGCAACTGGGCAGTTTGCTATCTGATGAACTTGACTGTCTCTGTAACCAGTCCATCCTGTTCCATCCTGTTGGCCACTCATTTCTGTCCTGCTTGTATTGACATATTCTGCGGGCTTTTAAAACCATGTTACTGAGTCAGGTAACACTAAAAGATGACCCATCAGCCAGTTAGATTAAACAAGAGACACTAAACAGCACATAATAGCCAAAGTGTAGGGA
>NW_010548832.1:18826-28815 GCF_000687285.1 Phaethon lepturus
TACTCAAGGGGTTAGAAAGGTGTTCCAAAATGTAATCTCAGTGTTCATTTCGTTGAGTAAATACACAGTCAACCCCCATTTGCACAAGCTTTGATCACATGAAGTAATCATTTATGGGGAAAAAAAGCCACACTCAACCAGCATGGATTTTGTCTAACGAAATATTCTTCCCCACATGCTCTCCTCCCAGGCTTCAGGAGCAATTTCATTTACCTGCATTACTTTCACTGCCCGATGATTCCTCTCGGATCCATATGCCCATACCACAGGGAATGCAGCAGGAAATGCAATGGTTCTGCTATGAAAAAAAGGCACAAGAAAATGCTGGAGACAGAGGGAAAGGTTAAAAAAACACGTGTTTAAAGTGTTGAAATCCCCTGGCATTGATCTACACCCCAGATTACTTCAATTGTACTCTCTTCTTTCTTTTTTTTCTTTGTTCTTTTTGTGAAAAACAAAACAACCATATTAAAAATATACTCCCCAGTATAAATCATATTTTCTCTGTTCTTTTTTTGTTTGTTTTTTTTTTCAAGGATTGAACTGAACTTTGTAAACCTGATTTGCTCTTTATACTTTGGGTTGCACGTGGGAGATTTTTTCTTATGTTGTTCTGGGAGCGGGGCTGAGAAGGAACTTCCTGATCCAGACTAATGGAAACCTTTGAGGGTTCCCTCATGCCACGTCATGTCAATCCCATGCACTTTACTAGTTGCCTAACATCAGTCACTGCGACATTATTCTCAGACTAATCTGGCATACCTCGTTGATGGTGGAAAAATTAAAAGTGAACCTGCTCAACAAAGCAGAAGGTCTTTACGGAGGTGTGCAGCATCTAAACTCTAAAAGGTCACGGGGCCATTTTCCTGAAGAATCGTCTGAATTGAACAGAAGGAGCGCAAAGTCTTGTGTCGCAACTGGCACACACAAGGTGGAAGATGTGCACCAAAATTTTGGCTTTTTTCTTCCGTGTCCCGTAGGCAGTACGAATCAACAGGGTTGTCGGCTCTCTGGGGGAGAGGCACAGTCCTTGCAACACCGCTGGAAGCCCCTTCCCGGGACACTAGTGCAGGAGCTTGGGCCAGCAGTGGAGAGTCACATGCCAATCTTTCACTTTGATTGCTACACAGGATTGATTGGGAAAGAGAAGGGAACAGTCCAGTTTTTCCAGTATTCCCGCTCTCTTGGGGACTTGGTGCTGAGGCAAGAGCCGCTGCTCTGATCCTCTCTGGAAGCGGGCTGCTGGCCTCCCGCCCCCACAGCCTGTTGGCCGCCGGAGCCCCACGGCCCCTCACCTTGCTGCTCCGCAGGGCGGTCCTAGGCTGTTAAGCCTCAGACCTCAAAGGGAAACGCAGACATTTTACTTTTAGATGTTTATAAAGGTCCCGTCGCAACGTCCCTGGCCTCATGTAACGATCAGTAAAACGCACCGGCGAAGGCCTGCAGACAGTCAAGTCATCTCACTGCAGAGTTAAATTGGACAAGACCTCCAAAATCATCCTTTCCGGCCTGAGCCAACACAGAGCCTGGCATCGTGCTCTGACAGCGTATTTTGGAAGCAAATGAGGGACCCGCCACCGACGCCTGGCAGTCTTGGAAGTGTAATATTACAGAGACTTATAAAAATGCATCTCAGAGAGTCTTGCTTCCACACACCACTTTTTTTCTCCTTTACTTATTTGATGTTTCTGGCTGCAGGAAACACCCCCCTGCCTTTGGAACAAGAGCAACCGTGCCACAGACATCGTGGGCCCTTTAGAGTTCACGTGGTTACAACATTGCCGTCCCACTTCCACCACAAACTGTGTCACTGCACGTCTGGCCTGGCCGTGTCTGCTTCCTGCATGCCCTTTCCTGCTCTGGGATCACCTCGGGGGGATGTTGCCCTGCATCCCGCGGCTGGTGAGCAGCCACGGTGGCACCTGCCCAGCGGAGGAAACTGATGAGCCGTCATGTTTCCCCATCCAGCGGCGGCAGGGCGCTGGCTTGGTTGCCCTCCTGAAAACGCTGTGTCCAGACGGAAATTCCCACTTGGAGAAAAACTTCTCCAAAATGCACATATCCATAGGATGTTACTGGGCAAAACCCAGGAGTCTGTTTATGTCTCTAAAGCCTGCCTCCGCACTAATTTGACTTCAGGCCTCGTTATTCCTGTTGTGCTCACTGCAATAGCTTACCACTGTCAACAGCAGGATTTCAGGATTTCTCGGAGCGGCCAAGCACTGACTGACTCAGCACGGTTGGAGCTTAAGAACTCCGTGAGGATGGAAGGACAGAAGTCGGCATGCAGGAGAGCGTCACCAGCGTTCAGCCCAAAACGGCGGCGGGGGAAGCTCTTCTACAAAATACGGTACAGCACCAGGCGAATTTAAACTGCTTTTCCCAGCCACGACCTGTCCATCACTCTGGGCAAAAACTGGAGGCTGTTTCAGCCTGACTGGTGTTTAATACTCCCTGGCCCGTTCTGTGAGATGCAAGCGACGTGCACCATGGCAACATCAAGCTTCAACGTGCTGCTTTCCCACAGGATTGAATCCTGAACTACTGACCATGCTTGCCACCTTTGCACCACGCTTCCTGAGTGGGTTAGACCCACAGACCTTCTCTGCTCCCCTCCACATTACAGACCCACAGCAATCTCCTAATCTCCCTGCTCAAGACGTCAACAAATAAAAAAACTTGTGGCACATCTTCCACAATACACACCCTTCTCATAATGGCAGGTGTAGAGAGAGAAGCTGTAGAAAATGTGGATGAGGTACTCTCTGCACACTGCCTAGCTGGGAGGACATTATTTCTGCATATTTCCTGGGTTGCCATTTCAAACATGACGCTCTGAGTGGGATTTGTCTCACCCTGCTTTAGTTATCTACATCTAAGCCAGTCACCTTTCATATTCAATGAAGAGAAATAGGCATGTCTGGGGTGTGAATCATCTGATTTACTTTATACGTCTCCTTTAGACTAAGATGAATCACACCCAAGACGTGCTTATTTTTCTCTATTGACTATAAAGGGAATCTAGATGAATATTCAGATACAGACATCTGCATTTGGTCAGATGACTCCAACCCTGCACCTTCTGGGAAACAGCTTCAGGTAACATCCTCCGCACAGGCAATCACTGCCCTGCCTCCGTCTCTCACTCACTCGCGCGATAGCCTAAAACCAGGACAGTTGTTCACTCATGGTCCCACCCAAAAATCTACTACATGCCCAAAGCCAGCACAGGGATCTGAACACCCGTCTTTGCTGGAAGAATCTACAGGAATTAATGGAAGGAATAATTGGGAAATGTATTACTATCTTGAAGGAAACCCCAGAATGGAAAGGTAGAATTGGAATAACATGCATGGAAGGAATCATCATTATCAGCATAAAAGGCACGATCCCATTAAAAACATTCATTTCATGGTGGAGGCAGGGGGGCATCCTCATTTCAACCGGCAACTGTAACACCAGGGACCACAAAAAAAAAAAAAAAAGCTATCAACTATCAGCAGCTTTTTAATTTTTCACAAAATCCAAGAAAAAAGGAAAAGCAAGTATCCATTCGGAGAACTCCTGCATTCACCCCCACAGGGCTCTGTGAAGGCAGGTATCGGTAAGGCTGATTCCCAGTGCATTCGCAACGCCGGAAACCTGATGTGCGTAGGGTGCGGGGAAGTGGCAGGTGCCTGTTGGCACAACGCTCCTCTACAGCCTTCCGCCTATACGAGGACGGCCATGTCAACCGGCAATCAGTGATACCCATTGATACAGCAGATACCCATTTCAGTCGATAGCCGTCAGCAGCCTGCGAATTCTGCTGAAGTCTAGCCCTGGTTCAGTTATATCTGCCCTATGACTGTATGGTATTCTTATTTACCTGCTTTTGGTCGTATCATCAGCCACGTGCTGCTTATATTTATTGTGGGCAAGCTGGTTGAAAGATTTCTTTGAGGACCAGCTCATCTCATGGATGTGACACCCAGCACATGCTGTGGTTTTTCAGTGAAATCAGTTAGAAATATTACCTTGCTTGGGATACCCACAATGCTGTTTCCTTAATCCGTCAGGGCATTTTCATAGACATCCCTTGTGGATGTCCTTAAGGTTCAGAAACCTCCTTGCCTCCTGTTCCCATCCATGCCCTCAAGAGCTCTCATTTGCCATCAGAGGTCTCCACAAATACAGCATACACTTCTCACATGAGGCACGTACTAGCCAGAAATAACTAGTGTTTCCATTCGGCATGGCTATCTACCCTTTAGTCTTCCAAGCATTCACTGTACCCACATTCTGCAGCTACGCAAGGGAACATTCATTTGCTCCTTTTCCTGGCCCAAGCCTCCAGCAAGAGATTTCCTAAGTCGGGGCACAGGAGGGCAAGCTGGGTTTCTGCGACTGCCAGACGGAGTCATAGCACTGTTGATAGCCATTAGCACAGACCTATAAAACGTCCAGGACAAACATGAGTTTTGGTTAAAAACAAACAAAAAAAGATTTTTATAATGTCATAAAGTATTAAAAGATTGTTTTATTTCTACAAAGACAATTTGAAACACCTGGAACCTCAGCTAAGTCTCTGATGCAGTGTTTTAAACCACGTTCCCCGCTATTCATGGCATTTCCCCTGCACTTCACTCTGAGCGGAGCTGACTGGCTGAGGTGAACCAGGCTTCTTTCCTGCTTTAGGAGAAACAGCTGGACACAGAACTTCTGCTTTGCATGGACAAACACAGTTAGCTGGCCAGCCGTTTTTTAATGGGAACATTTGGCTGAGCAGCCATCCCCAAAAACAGGCCTGAGTTTCGAAATCCTCTGGCATCACAAAAGGACGTGTGATAACCTTCTTCGTGGGCCTGGCATAGCTCTCCTATGCTACCATAGCACCTGTCACCCTGTCCCTGCAACTTATGAGTTGACTCACCTGTAGATGACTCATTTCAAGCCTCACTCTGAAAACAAAAAGCAATATGCCCAGTGTTGGGTCTCCAGAGATGCTGTCACTGCCAGTGCTGTCACTCTTCCATGAGAGAGGGAGCCAGGTGAAGCCAAGGCAATGATGCCCTTCAGATTGCAGCCTGAGGACCTGTGCTAACCATCAGAAAGCCGCACCTTCCTAACTCCCTGTTTCCCTGGGCTGCCTCTGACTTTCTCTGCTTACAGCAGCAGTAAGTTGCACCGTATGACACCTGCCCAGAATATTGAGCGTTTGGCTTAAAAAGCACAAAGTCATGGGGAAACGATGACTAACAGTATGTCACTGTGGAATCCAGTCCCCTGGGGAGTACCTGCAGACAGCCTAGAAATTTGGTATGGATGTGCTTTGCCAGACTTTCATCCTGTGCTAATTTAATGGAGTATTGCTGCAGCACAGAGGCAGGGATATTGCCTGGTTCTCCAGTGACCAGTTTCAGTGAGCTCTTTCAGAACATCCCGGATCAAAACTACTCCAGTTAAGTTGGCACGCTTAGATCAGGTGAAAGAACACGATGTGACAAATCTGTGCCAACCTCTGAGGGTCGCGTGCTTCAGTCAGATTGAAAAGCTGGTCAGCATAGCCTTTGAAGCCTTTCATCCCGGCATCGCTCATGGGAAGAGGACATAAAAAGTGCTGCTTCTACTGGGCTTTGTAGATTACTGTCAGTGTTGTGAGGGTACTCCTAGGTCCACTGAGGTTGGTGGCGAGGTTCCCACTGCCTTCTCTGGGCGCGCGGGCAGGGAGTGTTGAACTGCACCCAGAGAAGGGGAGGAAGCACATTTGGAAAGCTGATAGGATGTGCAGAGCTCAAGGGCAAGCTGGCACCCACCTCCTACAGCTGCAGCTACTCGGTGACTGTAAGCGGTACTCTTGTGCAACAGAAGTTTCAGGAATTCAGCTATCACTGGGATTTTCAAAGCCTAGATCTCAGCGGTACAAAAGACCTCAACTTGCAGCTTTCTGGGACTAGGAGACAGCTCATTCACAGCACCATAAAAATTCAAACCTATTCAAGAGCTGACCTTCATTCAGCTATCTATATGAATAATGACACAAGCAGTCAGGATAGAGCAATTGTGTTTTCAAGGCTCTGTTTCTGAAGAAGCCATGTATTTAACTTTACCTCAGAAAACACCCTTTGCAGCAGACAGGAGTTTTGTGTTATATATAGAAGTGCATGATAGCAACAGACAGAGAGGAGCCACAGGGCTGACAATAGGAAAGGGTTGGAGCTTTGAAGGAAGATTTGGGGCTCATTTCACCTGATGAGAAATCCGGGCTCTACAGCAGGTGAATGGAGGGAAGGAGGAGATCCTGGGAGGGATGACTTGCAAGCTCTGTCTCAGAGAAGGAAGCTTTTCACTTCTCCTTGTCCTCCCCACATCTCTGGCCATGCTGTGGGGACTTCTCCTACAGCAGAGAGGCAATCATCACCCTTGAGAAGGCCACCCCAGCCCTGCTCCAGCCTCCGCAGCAGCCAAGAGGCAACAGCAGCTATGGCTGGGGAGCCCTGCCTCTGGCGTCTGTGTTCTCAACATCAAGCCCAGCTGCTCATCCGGGGCCTTGCCCCTCTCTCTTGCCAGGCTGGTAACCTACAGTCAAACACCCCTCGATTTTGAAGTCGGTACTCTCCACCTGCCTCCAGCGTATGACCCTGTCCCAGTTTTGGATTACCCCCGTGAATCATGTTTTTTCCACCTCCCTCTCCCAGCCGCCCCAGTGGATCAGCAGCACGAGGACAAGGGTAGAGCAAACACCCATCACTATCTCTGCCAGTTCTCCCAGCACCCCGAGACAGCAGAGGGCAAGGTTACTCCTCCCTATGGCTGCCCGCCCCCCGGCCCCGCCCTAACTGCCCCACGTTCTCCCGCAGCACTGAGTCACCGGTCATCTGTCTGTCGAGGGTAAAGCTGGCCATGCCGGTTGGAGACCAGCCAGGTGGCAACCGTACGCACAAAGAGGCAACGGGGCTTAGGCAGGAGCATCGGCCCCCCTCGCAGACGCATGTACGTGGGCGCATGGAAAAGCTCAGCCTGAAGGGCGCGGCAGTTTTCCTCGCCGCTAACGCAGGCTGCCAGGTCGGGGTGCTCAGGAATCCCTCTCCTGCCTCTGCTTGCACCCCAGCGAGCACCGCGCTCCCCGGCGCTGCCTGCCTGCCCCTTCCAGGCACGCGGGTACCGCTTCAGGAAACGGCTCCCCGTGGGGTGCCACGCGGGAGGCAAATTCCGCCGCTGGGGTCAAATTCCTCAAGCAAGGAATCTGGAAGTCCTTCAGTCCTGGATAAAGGCTGCAAAATAACAGAGCTCGCCGTCCCCTCGGCGGAACTGGGTTTCAGCCAGCAGAGCCGCTCTCTGCTCTGGCGGTCTTGGTCCGTGGATTGCGTGAAATGCGTACGACAGTGACAAATTATCGTGAACGCCTATAGTAACGTTCCTTCACCAAAATTAAGTTACTCACAAAGTGATTTCTTAGAATGGATCCTTCGCTTGCTCTTCCCAAACTATTAAATTACAAGTCTGTGATTAATTACTACAGCAACTGTGCAGCAAACTTGAAACTGTCACCTAAGAACAAAAGGTCTTTTAGATAGTGGATGTTTACTTTCAGCTGAAAGGGCACATGCTCAAATTTGGTCAAGTGTACCTCACTTGCCTTTTAGTTCTTCAAGTTGAAAACAGCAGCTGGCTGCACAGAGGAGCAGAAAGGTGAAAATGTCGTTGGATAAAAACCTCCGACTATTTCTCACAGCTGGCATTAACAAATGGTTTCCGGAAGCTAGAGGTCACTGCACACGCAGTCCTACAGCTTTCAGGCGTTAACCTGAAGTTATTGTATGTAACTGGAATTCCTAAAGCAAGGTCAGACAGTTTATCCCAAATGTTAGCAAATCCCAACCACTAATCTAACACAGGCGCATCCATTCCCGCCAGTGGGATGCTTCGGAGGCAAGGGACGAGCGGTTTCGAACAGGGCTGCTGCTTCCTCAGCGCATACAAGCAGCAATCACGCTGCAGCCGGGCTTTCTGCTTCACCCAGATCTGACTGTAACTGCTGTGACCCTCCCTCAAAAGGTGCTAAGCCTGATCTACATGGGTATATAATTTTTTAATGCATAGGGCAGCAGGAGACACTAGCTACTCTGTCACCTAAGTGTTTCTGGAAGAGGAAAAAGAACTATTTCAGCATTAAAGATTCAGGAATGTCTGTTGACATATTAAGGAAACAACCTCGGGGGACAGCTGACACGGCTCCAAGAAGCATTACCAAGGGAACAGTGACGCAAATGGCTTCCATTTTTACAGGCTGGCAGCTGGCCAGGTTCCCTCGCCTGATGGCTGATGTAATGCTAATCCCTCTCTAGGTTAGCGCTCAGATATCAACCCCAGCAGCTCACTCTGCTGCAATCAATATAGCACACTTTTTATAGGAGAGCGTATTAAAAAAAAAGAAAAAAAAAAATCTGCTCTAATCTACTAGGAATACGTACGGTAGCGGGGGAAACCTAATGGCTAGTCTGGAGCTCACCCAGCGTGTGCTTTTGCAAGCGCGCACGTGTGTGTGCAGGCTTGTACGCAAACCCATCTACAGCTCAAATAATGGCAAGTCCAGGCGAGGGCCACACATTGGGAAAGGGCTGGCTGTTCATCACGTACCGGAGGAGCCTTCCAATTCCTTTATTAAGTGATGTACCAGCAGAAGAAAACAAGCAAAGTGAGACTGGAAAAATAAAGTGGTCTATCAGTTATAGCGTGGAATAAAATGGGTTTTTGTGTAATAATGATGACGTTTTGTACTTCTCTGAGTACCAGAGGGCTCTGCGGGGATTACCGAAGCCTCACAGCAGCTCTACAGGGTAGACAGCACCGAGGCAGAGTGAAGGGTGAGAGAAGACTCACACAGTGAGTCACCAGCCATCAAAACCCATCAGCCCCACAGCCAGTGGAGCTGAACATAGCGGACGCCAACACCAGCACCTTAAGACAAGAAACGAGCAGCAGAGGAACCCAGGGATCCTGAATTACCATGTAATTATCTGAGCAGCTATTTGGCTTGCTCGCAAGAGAAGAAATTTGAAATCCTGAGCAAGCTCGAGTGAATATAGCCCTGGCTTTACACCTTCTACCATGGAAAGCCCTTCCAGTGCGTAACTGCACCCTAAAACCACTCTAGAGCACTGGCCTGCTACTAACTGATAGTGCAGCTTCCTGGATCATAACCGTACCTCCTGTAAGTGATAACCCCCCACCAGTGCATTTCACAGGATACTGGTGTCGTAACTGTGAAAGTTCCTAAGTGTGTTCTTGCCCCAGCTAAAATTTTGAGATAAACTTTGTGGGTAACAAAGTAGATGAATTCCAGCCTATATCTAACTCCTAGTGTGATGAGGACCTATGTGGCCAATACATTGTTTCCTTCTATTCGTCCTTTATCAGAAAAAAAATTAAGAGGAATTTTAGGAAAACAGTGCTTTAAAATAAAAGCTGATATTCCAGTAATATTAGTCCTTGGGTTAACTCCTGGCAGATGCGAGAAGAATATTAACCATGTCATTTAGGGCTTCCAGAGGGGGTCAGCTTCACAGAACAGCTTGAGAGCTGGGTTGGTGTTTTGGGAAAATCCAGTTACATGGCCTGTGGAGATTAAAAAGGCAACACTCTCAGCCACATCTTTTCCCAGGCCACGCTCCAGGCAACCTTTCCACAGCAGCTGGTGTTTATTGGACTGAGTAACTGCCCCTGCCTTTCACTGGAACCAAAAATGAAGGAAATGAGTGTCTGTCCATGCTTGCCCATACCTACTCAAGCAGTGTGTATTCATGGCATAAAGGTCCCGAGATGCCCACCAGCACCCAGCCACAACCTCACACATCCATCAGGCGTTTCCTTGCATTTCTGCCTCCCTTTTGCCCGGAGCTGCCATGGCATGATGCTGTTTCTGGCCGCCCCTGCCTCCTCTGCTCTTCATTCCCTGCCAGCTGGGTCCTGGCCAGAGCAGCAGTAGCTGCAGGCCAGGGCGGCCGTGG
>NW_010548832.1:28846-46642 GCF_000687285.1 Phaethon lepturus
AGCGGTGGCGGCGGGCGGGGCTGCCTGTGGAAGCGATGCGGGGTCTGTGGTCTGCGGGGAGGGTTTTCCGTATCCCTCCAGCCAGCAGAAAGGCTCAAGGAACAAAAGAGGGAAGGCAAGACCGAGGCAGGAGGTACAAAAAAGGGCAGGGCAGGTGTGGGGAGATGAAAGCAGGGAAGAGAACATCATTTGGCCTCATAATTTCTTCCTTGATACCTACACCTTCAGTCCCCAGAAGCCATGGCCCCCTTGCATCCACCCACCCCGCCCGGGTGCACGCTGCTGCCTGGCCCAACATCGGCTCTTCTGCCTTTAGTTTTCAAAAAGAATGCACTTTAAGTGAATGGATGGCCTTGTTACAACAGCCTCATAAAACAGACCAGTTGAGAGCATTAATGTAATTATATTGCCCTTTCTCTGCTTTGTGAAGAGGTCAAATGTTTGATGACCAAAGAGCTTCCCTGCTCCAACAAAGTATTTAAGTGGGTTTGCTCCATGAAAGTAATGGAGGAGTGTATTTCCCTTTCAAAATAAGGAAGGAAGAGGCAAATAGCTTAAGCGAAAATATATTTTAGCACACTGTATACACGTCAGTGCTCCAGACATGCCTTCCCTTTGCAGCACATACACACGTAACAGGGAGGGAACTGTAAGCCCAGTCCTCCTTGCCGGCAGTCAAAGATGACCTCATGGAATTACGATGCAATCCCAATGCAAAAGGAAATTCCAAATCCTTCCTATGCAATCCATAGGACATTTGCACAATTTTTAACATATGTGTTTATATTTCCTTAATATTTAATGAAATGCTTAAGAAAAACATGTTCTAAAAATGTTGATGTAATTACAGTTTGTTGTGCTTGAATTCTGAATGGAGAACAGTCTCCGTTATTTTTTCCACATGCTCATACTACGTTATATTAAAAACATATTCTACCCAGTCAGACATGTGTTGTGTGCTTTATAAACACTTTGCACAGTTGGAAACACTCATGTTTAGCAAAAATCCCACCGCCATCAAATGCAACGTGGAGAAGCTCCTTTGCAGCAAATGGTCTGCACTCTGATCATGGGAGGTGATCACCGTGGGTCGTGTATGAAAGGCCTGGCCAAAGGGACGTATCCTGCATCTGCACGCAGCTCAGCTGGGCTCCTCAGGGTCCAGCACTGCTGAGTGGAGGGCTCTCCTCTCCAGAGGACACAAACCCAAGCGAGAAGACTCCAGACAAGTTAATACTCTGGTCTAGGTGGAGTTTGTGTTCTCATATGTTAAAATACAAGATAGGTATCAGTTAGCGTCAGTGCCCTGCGAGGTTCATTGCCTTCCCAGCCTCTCTCACACTTATGGTGTGGGCCAGTAATCTCTGACAATCCAATTAATGTGACTCAGGCGTTATCACACAATCTTTCTTACTCTAATCACCCTACTTCATTGCGGTACTCCTAGAATTAGTCAGAGAACTCCAAAAAGATCATCGTAGTATTTTGTTTTAAAATGTTCATGCAAGGCTGATGTTCATAATCTCGTGTGACCAACCATAAAACTAGGTGGTTTTCAGGGACAAATCCTTAGACAAAATTCAGGGGAGTGAGAAAATGTCATCTTTTAATTCTCAGAGCAAACACTGTCCTGTGTTTTCAGTGCAAGAATCATCCTTACCCAGGCCACTTCATGCAGCAGCTGGGGATTTCCACATTTTTCCTATGCATAAACAAAATAAACCTAGGGTGTGGATCGGTCTCTGGTTCCAAACCGTCTGATTCCTTTCCAAAGTGAAGGCCCCGTCAGGTGCAAAATAGGCTCCACTTCCCAACTGGAATAATATGTGCACTACGTGCTGAGCCAGAGTCAGTGGGTAGATGGATGGATTCGTGCTGGTTCCATATTAATGGAAGGGTCAGAAAGAAAACATTAGTGATCAAGAGCATTTTACGGACCTTCCCTTTACGATGTATCATCCTACACCACATAAATATACATTGGCAGCTTGTGATATATACAAGCCAGTTCTTATGCTTTAACGCCTGATGGCATCTTGATGTGACAACAACATGGTTCAACAACATGCAGGAAATACTGCTGATGGCATTTAGCAAAGAAAAGCAAGCATTTATTTGCCTGAGGAACACTGAAACGGGAGCATTCTTCCCTGAATTCATGGGAATGCATTTTTTTCGCTATCACAAGTAATCATGATAGCAACTATGCGGCAATGGATGATAGTTTTCCTCATGTTTTTCATGTTATACTCTCTTTTTTGCTATGTGATTCCCTGTCCCAGACACACACTGGTCAGGGGGAAGGGCTGAGGTCTCTGAATCCTCCTAGCAGCCTGTGAAAAGCAGGACCTGCCAGGAGATGTGATCATGGTCTGTGCAGGCTGCTCAGTCCTTCAGCTCATGTCTGTCAGGGTAGGGCTGTATCCATCCCCACATGTCCTGCTGGACAGAAAAACCAGGTTCTTCCAAATGTGTAATGTGAGGACCACAGAACACAAAAGTCCTATTGCTAAAGCTAGTGAAGAATCTGCTTTAGCCCAGAGCACTGGGGTCTGGGTTTCATTTCACACTCCTGCACAAGCATGAATTAGCCAGAGGGGGACTCGTCTGTTCTGTTACAACAAGCTCCACACAAAAGTAGAGGAACACTAACCTCAGTCTTAACAACAGCATCTGCCTCTGAAGATGTATTTGTTACTGTGAAAACACCCATGAAGGCAAGCATTTGGCCTTATGACTTAAAATGAAGACACAGCTTGCTGGAGAGCTGAGCTGAGACCCGGCCTGGCGAACATTGCCCAACGGAGTGTTTGAGGAAGCCAAGGAGAACAACGCTTCTTTATCCTACCCATTAGGCATTCGTGGCCCATCCAGCTGCTTGTGACTGTGCCACTGAGTCTCTGACCATCAGAGAAGCCATGCTCAGATCTGAGTAGCTGGAATCACTCCACCCCTGGGTCATTACGATATTCAATTATGGCTCCGTACTTAAGTGACACAATAGATATGGGAATTGAAAGCACAAAACCTCCTAACCTCTGATCCTGTCTCTACAACAGAATCCCTTGGTGGCTTTAGGCAAGGTACTTAACATCTCCGCCTCGGTTTTCCCATTTGCAGAAGGGGGCTAATAATACTCAGCCACCTACTCCGCAGGGGAGTCCTGAGGATTCATTACTTAATGTAAAGTGGCTAGAAGATGAAAACCTGCATGTAAGTGCCAAGCGTTATTACAGTTACCCAGGTTTAGCTTCAATTTTTGAGACTTGCTTTCCTCTTTGAAATGAGGAAAAGTATTCCTTTTAGTCGACCAAGATTAGTGTTCTGCACTGCATTTCCTACAGAAGTGGGAAGGAGCCTTGGGAGTATGAGAGAAAAGGAGAAAAATGTGTCCCCTTGGATCCCAATCTACCTTTCACATCCTCTCAGGAAATTGTTTTGAAAGTGCCCGACACTTGGTGCAATATGCTGCAGTCACAAGGCAAAAATTTTACTCTTTCAAGAATGTTTTATGAGCCCCAAGAATAAATCATCCCTAGCAGGGATGCTTAAGCATAATGTTGAGAGTCTGTGATTTTCCCCAGAGGCAGAGAAATCATTCCAAGCTTTTCTTCAATTTGGTCATGAAACTTTAACAGGAAAATACCGAGGGCCGTTCTGGCACATCATTGAGATATGTACATTAAGACAAACCAAGGGGAGTGTTTTGATTGACCAAATTATTTCCTTCAATCTCAAATGAGTTAAATGTTTGATTTTAAGCGACAGCTCTGGTATGGCAAACTACTTTCATGGCAATGTGGTCAACATTATGCTTGGTCAGCGTCTTTGAACAGACCAGCATAACTGCATTTGACAACATGACAGTGATGGAGAGCAGGGGAACTGGTCATCCTAACACGAGCTGCACTGAGACTACAATCTGAAATAAACGCATGCAGCAAACAAAAGGACAAATTCATTATTTGCAAATGCTAAGAGTGCTGGAAACAAAGGAAATAATTTTGTCACCCCAGAAAAAAAAAAAGGCCTTTTATGATTGTTCTGAAAAAGCCTCCCGCCATGAACTGCTGCCACTCCTAAGAATTCAGAGCATGCAGCTAATGCACATGGCTTTGCTTCCAACTTCATTAATACGAGATTTTGGCACTGCAGGAGCACCTCCTTGTGCGTACTGGATCCGGATCTGGCCTAAGCACACAATTATGTTTCTGTTGAATTGGTCAGAGCTCACGATGTGGTGTTTGTGCCAGTTTTATGCTGACTGGAGGACAGACGTTACCTGATTCGGTAAGGTGTCTGCCAGAATTTGTCAAACATATCTGAACCAGCATAGTAAGTTTGTGCTTGTTCAGTGCTTGGCAGCGCACGGCTGTGATGTCCTGGTCTAGCACAGGGCACTTTTTATGCCAGATTTTCTATCCCATGGAACCATGGTTTAAGAGGTACAGTGCAGTTACATGCCTTGCTTATATTAACTAAGCTGCCCTGCCCCTCTACTGTAAGGTGTTGTTTAATTCCCATATGCATAACAGAGATTATATAATTCCAGCGAAAAGGCTCTCCTTTGATGTCTACTCCAGGGCTTCAAGTTTCTTAGTGATGCAGTAATTGCCAGGTCCATCTGCCTCCTGAACGTAAAAAGTTTACATCTCACTTCAATAAGTAAATAAAAGGCACCAAGTTAATATGAGGAAAGCATGGAAAGAAAGATCTACTATCCACTCCTGCTTTTGTGACTTCCCATTGAGTGGGGTATAGAACCAAGCCACCCTGCGCTCCGAGTTGCTCCACTTTCAACAAATGTTGGTCAAATCCTGCAGGATCAGAGCCAGCTTTGGGATTTTGAGACGTGCTGGCAAGACGATTCTGCTGGGATCCTCCCTTCTTCATCATCCCTCCCAAGCAGAACAGAGTCATTTGCAGCAAAGTGGGTGGGGAGGGTTCAGAAATCTTTGAGCCCCAACAGCTTGCCCAGGCAACATAGAGGCCAGCCACATGTACACTGGGGATGTCAGCATCTCAGCTATTTTCTAGAAACAATTCCCTCTGAAGGGAGCAGCCCTTCAGACAAAGTCTTGTGACACATCCGGGTGATTTTTAGGCTGTTCTCTCTTCCTTTTCTTCTAATTACTTAGTCATGGAACCCAGAATAATCAGCCATAAGTGGTCAAAAGAGCCACAGAAAGAAAATGCCTCTTGGGACATTGCAACACAATACTGAACTAGTAAAAAGAAACTTCATTAACCTAAGAAAGAACAGTGACTCTTTGTTTCACCTGCTTTCTCCCATGTCTCTCTCTTATTTTTCCTCCTTCTACCTCTAATTTTTTCTGTCTTCTCCACATCATTCTCTCCTGTCTTGGTTGGCATTCCCTCTTCTAAAAATACTTCTCTTCTCTTCTCATTACATCACTCCTTTTCTACTTCTCTCTTTTTTTCCCTGGCCATTCCCATTCATTCCTGGCCACCAACCTCCTCAGTTTCTGGCTCTGGTTGGTCGGTTCTCCTTTGCTCTTCTCTCTGCCTCAGTTCTCCCTGTCCAATGTTTTCTCTTCTTTAATCTTTGCCTCCCTCAGGAAATCAAGTTCTCTCACCCCGAGCCTTAAGCGTTCTTATTCCCCATTCATGCAGTCCTTCCCTTCCTTACACTGTGGCTTAATTCTCGTTCCCTCGCACCTCACTGCCCTGCAAACTTTCTGGATCCTTACCCACTAGCAAAATGTCTTTCACAATCTGCGGATGTCAGTACAGCCACAGGAGCCATAGTCATGGCAGTAATGTTTACAGAGACAAGACTGTGCTGAAAAGAAGCTCTGCTTGTGCACAAGTTAACTCATGGCGAGGTTATTAGTTGGGTTTATCAAAGGGGGGGTCAGCAGACAGGAAAATCCCAAGCTTATCTGTTCCTCCTTTGGACAGCTATGCCTGTTTTGTCACTGTTACTAATCCTCTCCCTCTTTCCCAGAGAGCATTGTTGGTGCTGCACGGATGAAGGGCTGCTGATTGCCCCTTCCCTTGTCCTTCTTGGAGGTGGGGATGGTTGCTGTGGTCAAAGGCATGCAGCAGCAGAGCCAGATCCCCTCTTCCACTTATGCTGGTATGCAGCTTGGAGCCGAGTCAGCTCTTTGGATGAGATGCTCTTTCCTGTGGCTGGAAGTTGCATCAGAAGTTCACCGCAGAGGACAGCTGAGCCACCAGGCAGCAGCCAGCCAGCACCTGGCAGGGTGCTTTTGCCCTCCTTTCATGGGCTTTACCCAGGTAGTTCCCTGCTGCGCCGTGAGCTGACCCACAGAAAGGACAGCCACGCACAACTTGAGTGCTGGAGCTGGTCGCTGGCCACGTAGAAATTGTGCACAATGTGCTTTTAAGTTGGTGTGATGAATCTCCTCTGCTGATGGCCAGCCTCCGCATCACGTGCTCTCTTCACAGTGAAAAAGTCTAGAAACTACCCGGACTAACTCCTTCCCAAGGGCACCATCACTAAGTCAACAACGTTGCGGTATAAATGCATGTGTCCCATTGTTAGGGGTGGGAGAGCCAAAACTGACAGGGGTTTGTCAGGAACACCCACAAAGATCCCTAGACACTGAGCAACCAAGTTTAAAGCTCCAAAGGCCAGCTCCTTGCGACAGCAGGAGCCAAGCAGGGTCAAGCAGCACATGAACATTCGCTTTTCTGCTTCACATCCTTCCCAGTTCTTTCCTTAAGAAATGTAGAGGATTAATAATTTTGGACGCAGGGCCTGAGTTCGCACAAACGCCTGTGGAACCGGCAAACAATACCCCCATTAAATGCACAGAGAAGCTCAGAGACTGGAACTCACCTCCGAGAGCTTCACCCAAGTCCCACAGGAAGGCTACGGCAGAGCCAGAAATAGAGCCCAGACCTCCTGACTCCAAGCCCTGGGCCCTAACAAAAACACCAGCTTCCCTCCACCATCCCTCTCTTCATACACTACACTGACCAGACTGGAAAAGGCATTCAAAATAAATAAAACCCACTTCTCGCGCCAAGTTTTAAAAAACATTTTCTTGTCATGGCTGGTTGTTTTTCTCCCGCTAGATGTTAGGCAGTCTCCTCAGAGGGAGACAGCTCCTCTTTCTTCTCCAGGAAACACAGTTGTCTCCCACATGTTGCACTCAATGTAGCTCAAAGAAATGTTTTAGGAAATTCCCCCTAATTCGGTGAAATTGTTCGCTTGGCAGTGGCGCCTTGGAAACAGGACTGAAAGATTGCCTTGGATTTTTTTTTCTTTTATTATTTTTCCTTTCTAAAGTGTACAGGAGAGCTCGGGCTTCAGACGGACTGCTGAGGAAGACAGAAACTCATGTTACATATAAAGGATTTGGCAGGCCTGAACACAGAAATTTCCAGAAGTGTTTGCGTGGCAACAGCTCTGTGCCAATCCACATTTTTTAGCTATTCTGGCTGGGTGCCCGGCCGACAAGAAAGTCTTGTATCTCCACGCAGTTCACTGGCTTCCCTGAGGAGTTTCCATACTGCATGGCAACATTGGATAATCTCATTTGCGCGCCAGAAAAACTCCTGCTACTTACACTGTTACTAAATACCAGATGTGCTTAATAAAGAGTAAGTGAAGCCAAACCTAGGGTAATCACATAACCTATCATTAACATTTTCTAAAAACAAAAAAATGCCATTGGAACAGCAGATTACTGTTTTGCTTTGTTTGCTTTACGCCCTGTTACGGGAACCCCTGGGGTGCTGGGAAGGGAGCGCGGCAGGAGCAGACAGCTCTGGCACGGCCGATGACATTGTTTACAATCACACCCCTGCACATCTGAAACATGTGTGAGAAAGTAAAGGCTAAGCAGATTTCCCCTGCGCTGGAGAGGGAGGGGAGGGTTGCAGCAGGAAGCCCACGCCACCAAGAAAGTGCTGGAGACGTGTTTCTTCACCCCGGGGAGGCGGCCGGGGAGTGGGGGGGATGCAACAGCGGCGGCGTGAGTTTGGTCCTTGGCGACGTGCACATCCCCGAGTCCCCGGCGCACAGGAATGCGGGAGCGGGCCTTGTTCCTTGAAATTTAATGATGGCCCAAATCCTCCAAGCCCACTTAAAACACGTTTTTGTGTGAGCCAGGGGCCCGGTCACCGCACAAAATGTGTGTGCACATTTATTAGGGATTTAAATGGATGCTGCACGTGTGCATATCTGATGCTGACCAGACCCTTGAGGGAAATAGCCAAGTCACGGCGATGGCGAGCCGATTCTGCCGCGACCGGCTGGTAAGAGAAGGAGGGAGACAAACGCGCTGCGACGTTCGCAGCCCCCGCTGCGGGGGCTTGGCGGGGCCACTCAGAGCCACCCGGCTGCGCGGGGGACATCCCTCCCCAAACAAGATGCAGGTGAAAAAGCAAGTTTTCTCCTGCAGCTGTTTCTGTGATTGACATGGAGGAATGGAGTTAAATGACTAGAAAAAGAAGTTTTGTCTTTATTTGAGCGTCCGCTGCTACCCAGATGGGAGAGAAGCCTGGCAAATGTGCGCTGAATGGGTCCTCCCGAGGATGGCTATCCTGCGCAGGTCTGCTTGCGCAGGCTTGGTGGAAGCCGAGGCAAGGGGATGGGAGCCGGGACAAGTCCAGGCTGTGCCTGTTGTGTACAGGAAGGCGGGGAGCAGTGAGTCACCCTCATCACACAACAGCCCGCAGCAGTGCCATTGCTCTAGTCCCTCGAGCGAAACTCTGACCCACATCAGTGGGAGTCGCAGCTATGCAAAGTTGGAATATCTGATGCCAGGAGCTGTGCCAAGGGCACAGGGTGAGGAGGTCACAGCGGGTGTCATCCTGCCTCAGCCCAAGAGCAGGAAGGCGGCCACCCCCCAGCACTCACGTGGCTCCCAATGTGACTGGACCCCAGCGTTTTCCAAAGGCCGGCTGCAAGAAAAGCCAGCAGACCAGGGAAACATAGTGGTCTTGATGCTGCAAGCCCTCTGCTCCTGCCCTCCCCGCTCTGCCCTATTCATTGCACCCACTGTGCAAAGTTGGGCCCAGACTCCATTTCACCCCACAAATTCGTCAGCACGGCTCTTCAAGGCTGTGCACACTGTCAGTGAGCAGCACTGCTGCCAGCGTTGCCCCCAGGCCAAACAGACGGTACAGTCCTGCACTCCCGGGAGCGATGGAGCAACCGGTCCTGCTTGGGTCAGGCTTTTGCCTGGTGCAAGCATTGCGAGGCTGGCCCCTCACCGCAGGCTTAGGGCAGCAGACGACTTAGGGCGTGGAAACAGCCGTGCCCCCACCACCTATTCTGCCTGCACCGCGGTCCTGGAGAGCTGGGCTTGCTGCCACCACCACTTAGAGGTCGGGCTGAGGAGGATGTGGCTAGTCTGTTGGGGGGTGAAACTCTAGGTCACTTGGGTCCTGCCCCGTGTCTCCCCCTTCCTGCTCCATCCTTCCCCCTGCCTCACGGCTGGAGTGGCCCTGGCTGCTCAGCCTTCACCTGGTAAGACTCAATTTTGCCTGTGCTGGCTGAGAAGCCCCAAGGAGAGTCTAAACATCCTCCAGTCTGCCAATCTGGTTGCCACCATAATGTCCTGGGCACTCCTAGAGGGCTGAGGGTGCTGTGTGTGACCTTACAGCCAGAGCAGGAGACAAGAATCCTCCTCCATCCACAGCGCAAGCAGAGAGTGACCAGCTTTCCTGAGCTAAAAACCTGGGACAGCGGCAAAGTAGCCAGCAGCTCACTCCCTCAGTGTGCCCACTCCCTGTCAGCCAGAGATTTGGTATCAGTGGAGCTGATGGTTCGGGGAAGCCTCACCCCACCGGCTGTGGGTGGTGTGCAAGAGAGCTAGGGGAAAATTAGGTAGCAGCTGCCCAACGCTGCATCACTGTTTCCACTTCAGGCTTTAAGGATCTTCTAAAAGAGTCAGAAAACAGCAGAGAGGAACAGCTAATCAGCTGCATAAAGGCACTCCTTCCCCTCATTGCTGCCCGGGACTCCTGGCCACCTGCCCACCCCACCCTGTTGGACGCCTCCGGTCAGCTGCCTCCCTCCTGGCCTCCTCCTGGAAGGCTGAGGGGATGCTCAGGCAAGGCCCGTTGACTGCGAGGATCCAGGCGCCTAGATACACCCCGCCAGATCTGCCCCTTCCTTGCTACACTGCACAGGCCATTCACGTCGATTTATAGGTGAACCGACAAAAAGATGTTTTCTTACAGTCGCTTCCAGGAGTCCAGCAACCGTACTGCTCTTTGGAGTTTGGTTCGTTTGTTGTGTTGTAAAGGGGAACCCATCAGATGGTCCTGAAAATGAACACCTAACCCCATCCCCAGTTGGCAGCAGGAAGGAGAGGCTCCTGCCAAGCAGTCACAAGGCATGCCACAAACAGCTTGCTTCACCTCCCCGCCAGGGAGCAAAATCCATTGCCATGAAGAGACTTCAGCCTGCAAAGCAAAGATGTTTCCCCTGGCTCCAGTTCCCATAGGTCAGACTCAGCAAAGACCAAGCCCTGCTGCTCAAGACTTTGGTGAAGGCCTTATTTCTTGGATTTAGAGCCCTTCTTTTCTGAAAGGCAGAAAACATTATTGTTGATGTATTGACTGTCGCCGTGACAAGCCCAGCCCTCTTGGCAGAAAGGCAAATTCAATACAGGGCTTGCTGCTCTTCAGCTTTATGGTGGATCAGGATGCATATGGGGTTTCTCTGTTCTGCTGTGGCAGTGTGCAGGGGCCAAGCAGAACCAGACCCGCACTTGGCAAGGCATCGTACAGGTCTGAACCATGGGGCAGTCCTTGAGCTGAAGAGCTATCTCTAGAGAGACAGGAGTATAAAAGGGATTGAACACGGGGACGTAAAATGAGTTTACAAATACCACCATAGTGCCATGATCAATGTGAAAAGAGATGGGTTTTGAGTTCTTTATTGGGAGAGAGCTAAGGATGAGGCATGAGAAGGACAAGGGCAGGAAAGAGCAGGGAGGGAAGATGGGTTGAGGCTGAGAGGAAGGGGAAGGGGAAAGGGAAGACAACCCTGACAGATCCCACTATACTTTCTTCTGTGCCCCAGCAGCCAGAAGATAGGGGAAGGGGCACAAAATGGTTCCTTACATGTGCAGTAAAGATACAGGGGGTGACTTTGCTTCATCACTTCAGTTCTTACACTGGAGAGCCTAAGCTGACCCTGTGTTTTCCCATGTCACGAGGCTACCGTATCTGTTCAAACAACTGCTGCTAGCTTCCATCAATCAGAGCCAAAGTTGGACAAGAGAGTAACACAATGTCAGGGAACAACTACAAGCTAATGCACACAGGAAAGATCTGCTAGAGCTCTCCAACACATTGACAGGTTTTATCTTATCTGTTGCCAGAAGGGACAAAGAGCTAGAGGGACAGCGAAGGTCAATCAGGCACTTAAGAGAGCTCAGAGCAAGAGAATAACTGATTACGCTGAAGGGCGTCACATTTGCAATTAAGGCTGAGCTCCAGAAGTATGGGGGAAGTAAGTTGTTTCTCTTCCCCAGCCCAGCATAAGAAAGGCTCCCCACTAGCCACACCAATAACCGTGTGGAAGTGCCATTTCCTTTGTGAATCCCCACCATGTCCTGAATGAGGGAGGATGAGCAAATAAGCCTGTAAGTATTTACAAGAAAAAGGCTTAGCACAAAGTGCTTCTGGGCACAGCTCTGTTGCCAGTAAAAAGCATGATGAAAAGCATACTTTCTTTGATGAAGCCTCATTCAAGTGGTTTATGGGTAAAGGTGAATCTAGTATATATCATATTTGTCTGATGGCAAACAGAGACCGCTTGTGAAATCCATCTAACTAGATGTTCTAAGAAAAATCTTCATGAAACATCTGCAAGCTTTGAATCACTCCATTGTTGTCAGGGTTTCAGCTGGAAATTGTTCTGGGTGTGAGAGAATGGTGGGTCACTAATGGCTTATTTCTTATTAAATGTTTTGGGTTTAGAGACTTTGAGCATCCATAGATACTTTTCTTATTTGCAGATTCACATGAAGCAAAATACGAGGTGAAGATAAATAATGAGAGCAACTTGCCTTTTGCTGGAGTAGTAAAGACCCAGGTTATTGCCGTGTTAAGTAAATACGTGAAAATCCATGAAAAGTGCTTTTGACGCTCTGGAAGAGAATAGCTCTGCCGCTAATCTGGGTTAACAGGCCTTAAGATGCAACTGCTCTGGGCCAAAGAGGAAGGTATGTGCTGTGGTTATGCCCTGGAGAGACCCTCCTGGCTCTGTCATTGACATCCTATCGTTTTACCTCTCTCTCTTGCTTTAGTACAGCAATTTGAGAACAAAACTAATTGATTGTTTGTGGTTTTAGAGTTAGATACTCTGCTGGATGGCTCTTAAATCCTCTGGTCAAAAACGGCAAGTGTAAGATCCCCCTCCCGCCGGCTTCAGCCCCAGAGAGAGCAAGTTTCATGCTCCAGGGAACTGCTGAGAAGATGCATCTGCTGGACACCCTCTCCATCACCTCGGCTCACAAGCAAAGCTTTTTGCAGGTTATCTCCTAGGTTTCACTGGAGGGAAAAAAAAGAAATCACAGCTTCCCTAATTCAG
Source organism: Phaethon lepturus (assembly GCF_000687285.1). NCBI lineage: Eukaryota > Metazoa > Chordata > Aves > Phaethontiformes > Phaethontidae > Phaethon > Phaethon lepturus. The sequence continues at coordinate 41,391 of NW_010548832.1, forward strand.
TCCCCCCTCAGTGGACTTTCCGCTGCTTAGGGCCACCTGCCGGCGTCCCCGCTAGCCCAGCCCGCTGCCAATTCCACCTTCCCCTCGCTTCATTTCCTCAGCTGTCAAACGATGCCGAAGTCACGGTCAGGACCTTATCCGCAGCGAAACAGAGGACCGCTACACTGAAATGAGAACCCCCATGGAAACATCTCCCAAAATAATCAGAAGTGTGAAACAGAAGTGGCTCAGATGTTTGAGCGCTGCGCCTGTGCGTCACGCAGCTGTGGTCTTGGCCTGCAGCCGGCGGCAGGGAGCGCGTCAGTGCGAGCGAGGCTGGGCCAGGCCCAGAGCCCCTCGTCACAACTCCCACCGCTCCAGCTGCCGCTTAAAGCGCTGCACCCCTGCCTGCATGCCAGGCCCCATCTTGTCTTCTCCCTTGCGTGCACAACCTTCAAGATGAGCGGGAGCAAGCTGGGAGAGCCCACAGCCATTGCTCTCACCCCCTGGCCCCGCAGCTCAGCCACACACGCCGGCCTATGCTCGTGGCGGCTGAGGGCTGATCGTGGTGGGGACTGTGGGGGTTGACACTTTAAAAAGCTACTTCACAGGCTCACCCGGGTTTGCCGTGGCCGGCTCTGCTCCCGCTGCCACCCGCCCTGGCTGCAACTGCCCGGGATGGGTGCTAGTGCCGGGGGGGACGACAACGGGCACAACTCCTTGCCCAGCCATTTCCCTTCAGTAGGGCTCAGGAGCCTCATCCTTGTGCCCCATCGGTGCGGCTCCCCCCCTTCCCCACATCTGTGCCGCGGTCCCTCAGTTGTAACACTGCTGCAAAAAATGGTGTCCAGACACCAGCAAGGCGAGCTCCTCGCAGCTTGCCAGAGTAAGAACAGTGAGGGGCCATTCTGTCAGATTTGGCCCAGGCGTAAGCAGTTGAACTTAGTAGCCACATGGCTACGGCTGAAGCCCAAACAGAGGGCAGAGCACCTGCCGCCGAGCAAGCCGGTGGAGGCACAGCGAGAGACCACCCCAGTCCTCAGTGTTTAACATGCAAAGGATCATGACCTTAGGGGAAAGGAAGAAGTGATTTTCCGGTATTACTCAGCAGAATGGAGGCAGACGGCTATCAAGATCTCCCAGTATCACACAGAAAATGCATTACATGGCCAAGATCGAACCCAGGTTTTGTAATTCCCAGTCCCATGGCAGCCATCATACTGGTTCCTGCCCAGTACGGGCCATCAGGATCCATTCAGCATCTTGAAAAGGCAGCTAGCTATTTATGGCTGCTGCCTATATTACTCCAAGGAGCAGCATCTTTCTTTATTTTACAAACTTACTCCAAGTTTCCTTGAGTACCCCGCTGACACAGGGTGAATTTCTGAGAGTAATCTTTCCTCCTTTTTCCCAGAACAGCGAACATCTGGGACTACTGATATATCATCTTGTGGCATCGGCTGACTTTTTTCTTTAACGAGTTTCTGTGTAACAACTTCATGATGTTTTTCCTGAGAGGACAACTGTCTCATCTAAAACTTTGTCTCGCATATTCCTTTATAGAAAGATGTTTTATGCTAAAGCTCTTGAAAGAATTTCCTTTCGTGCTCCGTCCCCACCTTTCTCTGTTTAATTCCTCCCAAATGTCTCTCTGATGCTTAACCTGCAGGTCGCCCTATTCACCAAAAACAAAGCAAAATGCTGGTTTGAATAAGCTCAGGGTACATGGATGTCATTTCTGAACATTAGCAGGCCACATGATACTACCAACTTTATTTGATCCCATTTGCTGGAGCAGCCTGAATTTCTCAGGGGCAGGTTTTTTTTAATCCTAGTTCATTATTGTTCAAACCCATCAAGCAAATGGCCGTGGAGCAGAAGCTTGAATGTGCTTGTTTAATAAACAGGCGAAGTCATTCATCTGCAGCATAGCAGCTCTGCAGCAAGGCTACGTCTTCCCCCTCCTGCTTCTTGCTGGGTCTGTGTTGGCAGCGGTTATGTTAAACCCTGGTAGGGAAATGCTAGGGAGGATAAATCTTCGGCTTCACACTAACTGCTTTTGCCCACTGCAAGGAATCCTTGCTGAAACAAATGGTCTGATTGTTTCCTTGGGTCAATCGCCTATTTTAAATTTATTTCTCACATCTCACTTGGCGCTGCTGAGGATACTGGCCCCATGGCAGGCTGTGTTCTTTATCTTGAGTGAGTGATGGCCAAAGCAGCAACCCACTCAGGCCCCAAACCGTAGCCTTGGGATCTGTTGATAATACATTTGCAGCTCCCTTCAGGTCTTATCACCGCTGCCATGGAGAGCTGAGATAGTCTGTGAAACCATGGCACCTGCCCGTTTTAGAGAACTAGCCCTAAGCTGTCGGGATGGGCATGCCCCTGTGAGCCAGCTTCTTTACTCCCCTGACTCACCCCACGTTTGAATTCAGGATCAGACTCTCAGCTGGCGTGAACTGGTGCATGTAAATTTGGTGGAGCCGTGCCAGGTTAACGGCAGCTGAAGATCTGGCACCCGAATTTATTTTTTATACATAAAACTTGCTGATTTTGCACGGCCTTTGGTTTCGCAGCAATGCCAGAAAAGCGCCTCGGCTGCGTTTCCCCTACGAAAACGTGAATGTAAGACTTTGTTTCTGGACACTTGCACCAAAAACACGTTCAAGACAGATAACTGCCAGTATCTATCACGGTGCCGTTTCTGGGCCGAGCAAAGCGCGTGGGAGCCCTCCCTGTCCCCCCCCTCCCTGCCTGCTAAAGCCCAACTGAAACTCATTACATACCAGGAATACCAGCGTCCCCGCAAAGCCTGTGCTGCGCGGAGGAGGCTCTCCCTCGCTCCCTTTTCTCCCTTCCGCCCCGCTCGGCTAGGTCTCTGGCAGAGCCCCAGCACTTTGGAGGGGGGAGCGGAGGGGGGCTCGGGAGGGCAGCGACTTGCCGAGCGTACCCACGGCCTCATTTTGGTCTGCGGCGCTGCCTGCTCGTTCCCACTTCACAGATGCTGCTGAGCTCTGCCACCGAGAGACAAATCCCAGGCGGGGAAGAGGGAGTGTGGTGGGGAGGCAAGAGATGAAAGCAGAAAAGAGCCGCATTTATTAAGCTGTTTTTCTTTCAGTGAAAAGAAGCATTTATCAGTGATTTCATATATCATGTGAGATGTGGCTCCCTGCCAATTTCTAAGGATGCAAACAAGCCACTGACATCATACACTAAATATAGAGCAGCTCCTGCTTTAGGTGAATAAATAATGCAGATGCAAAAGTCCAGGTCTTCACTTACACATTCATTACCATCTGTCTGTCAGGTTCTCATCATCAGGAGAACAACGTCCGACTCCAGCAAGGAGTGACAGGTGAAGAATGCAAAACAACTGCCGACGATAGGTGATTAAGCAGAATTTCCTTGTTCTCTGCTTTTTTCTTACAGCTACATTTCATTTCGGCAGCAAACCCTGGTGCAGCTTTTCCAGGCAGCTCTGCCACCTCCCTCCCTTTCCCTTCAAGCCAAGCCGGAGCGACAAGCCTAGGTGGGAAGAGCCTGAACAATGAGCACGGCCAAAATGTGGAAACTTCCCCAGGCGCTTAGCGGGGGAAAAAAAACAGAAGAAAGAAAAAGGAAAGGGAAAAAAAAAAATCTCTGATCAGACTGTGCAAGCAGTAAAGCAGCAGCATCCCCCTATGAAACAGAAGTTTTCCATGCCCTGTCTGAGAGAGGTTTTAATTAGGGTCTCCCAATGCTAACCGCTCTGGATTGCTCTAGTGGTTTTATTTAAGGCACCCATTTTAACAACCGCACAAGCGAACCTGTAGCTGGCTCCACGGCGTATTATTTTAGCTCTCAGAGAGCACCCCAAGAAGGATTAGGATTGACAATAAAACGCAGTCGATACTTTCCCCCTTCTCCTCCATCAGATCAAAGGCACTGAGCAGGAGGAAGCGCCCCAACCCACCCTCACTGGGGGAGAACGGAGGCAGAAGAGCAGGAAACAAGAAGACAATGCGCCATCAAAGCTGCCGCAAGGTGTTGGATCAATGACAACATCTGCATGAGGGTCTGGGCTACAATAGAAGCCGTTACCATGGGAACGGGCGCAAAAGCATCAGGCGGGAGGGAGCAGCCGATGATGAAAGGTGGGAAAGTGGGAGAGAGTATTTTTAGATCGTTTAGGAGGAACGCTACACAATGACATCATCCTATCTCATTATTTGCACCCATGCTGTATAACGCATTGTGGCATCTGCCCCAGGCTGTTAAACGGGAAAATGTTATTATGGATGTGAATTATAAATACTGTGGTGAATCTTGAGCTCGGGAGTTATTAGACATCACTATTCTGTAATAAAGGGGAGCATTTAATACACTGTGCTGCACGGATTCACTGTACGGTGCAAGAAGCATTGTGTCTAGGATTTTAATATTCTCAGAAAGTAATTATGAGTCATCCTTTTATTGTTATTAAGAAGCAAAGTGCAAATAATTGTACACATTTGATATCTCACACATCAACAAGCCTTTTGCACTGGAGAAACATGGCCTAATTTTCCAGAGTGCTGCGTGCCAACACGCTCCGAGTGAATGTGGTAGTAGTCGTAGGTGCTCAGCATTGCCAAAAATTCAGCTACCCGTGTCACATGTGAAAGAAGCCTCATTAATCTCAAAAATACAAAGTGTACGTTTCACTGTCTGCGTTCGGCTCCCTGGGTAGGGCCAGACCCCCTTTTACAGCTAAGGACCCAGTAGATACCCATGGCATGTCCTGAATATAGCCCTGATTTGGCAGGGGGGAGAGAAAATCTGACTCTCGGACACCGCTCCTGGCTGGCAAACATGGGGGATAGTCTCCAGCCCGGAGAGGCGACACAAGCCGGGGCTCGTCTGCCTTGTGTTGGGACACGGGTGCCCGCAGCCCGCTGCGCTGGGGAGGCTGGAGTCGCTATTCCCGTCACACCACCAGCGCTGAAGTTGGAAGGATAAACCCAGAGGTTTCTTGTGACTGCAAAACTCAGCCTGCTCTCTGCCCTGGAATAACCATCGGTAAATGCCGCGCTCAGCGTGTCCGGGGCCGCCAGAGCCTGTCACTGGAGATGGGCAGGGACTGAAATTCCCAACCCATGCTGATACCCACCGACGCTGCCAAAATACCGCTGGGTGAGTGGCAGGCTTGCCCTAGCTTTTGCCCTGTGCAAAGCGAAGCACGTGAGCCCTCAGCCATTTGTTTTCGCACTGAGGACTAACCCCTGCGTCAGCGGGCAAGAACGGGAGGCGGG
>NW_010548832.1:46663-52160 GCF_000687285.1 Phaethon lepturus
GGGCCCCGGTGCCAGGGGAGCGGGCATGGGGCAGGCAGCGAGGAGTGACCCAGGCTGATGTCATGCCACAGCGCTCCTCCTAGGTGAGCTAAATATACTCTCCCCTGCCCACCCCCCTTTGCTGCTCCCCACTGCCGTGCCACCCGTCCCAAGGGCGCGAGCGGGCGCGGGTGGGCTGGGGGCAGCGGTGGGAGGCACTGGTGCGCAGCCCGGCCAACTGGGGAAAGAGAGCAAGAAATAGCACGGAGATGATGGCAGACGAGCAGAAACAGAAGCGAGCCAGGGAGTTACCACCTGGCTGCAGGCAGGGGTTGCCTAAAGCAAGGACAACAGGTAGCAAAACCAGATTATTATTTTTTTTTTCACCGTGCAATCACAATGTGCAACTCTTCTGTTTAAGCTCTCCTTTCTCACTGAAGATCTGACTCTTTAAATATATAATAAATAGTGAAACATGCTGATGTTTCTATGCTACTTCTGATCCGTCTTCGGGGTGAGAAGATGAACGCTACCCAACATAGCGTCGCTCAGACTGCCAAGGGTCCCATAGGGCACATCTACAAAGCAGGATTAGCAAAGGCGACTGACTTAACTAGACCATGCCTGAAACAGCAGCCTTTTTTATTATATCATCGGCTAACTTGACCTGTTCTGCACATTGGCTTCATTCAGCTTAACCTCACCACCCCTTCCTAGTTAAGGTAATGCCCAGCACAATGCTGAATAACTTTTGCTTTTTTCCTGGCAGCTCTTTTTTGGCACTTCTTATTTTATTTTATTTTTGAGGAAGGAGGTTAGGGTTCTACATCTTACAATATTAGTGTTGGATGTAGATGAAACAATGTATCATACAACTTATCATTTAATTTGTATTATATGTTAGCTTTGGCAGTGCAGGCATTGTAGTCATGCCAGTAGAGAAACTTTGATCTGAATGAGTGTAAAACTCAGACAGGCTTGAAGTAGGGTTGCAGAAAATAATTTAAAATATTAAGAATCTGGCCTGTGCTTTTGGGGATACAGGTGCTGTTGATGCCCTAAATATCCCATTTTATAAAAGGCATGACCTCTCTGCAAAAATCAAGGACCATTTTAGGACAACATACAACTTGGGATGAGGAGTCACTCTGGACATGTGTGGAATTCACCAGACACATTTTGGGCACTGGCCCAACCTGAATCACAGCAGTCGTGGACATGTACGGCTCGAGGGACCTCCAGAGATCATCCAGCCCCTCTTCCCCTCCCCTTCCCTCTCTTCCTGTCTGATAGCCCTGACTGATATTTGTTTAACCTTTTTAAAATATCTTCGGTGACGGGGACAGCCCTCTGCCAGGGCTCACCTCTCCTGCTGGTTACCGCATGTTTTTCCTTTAGCTCTAACCCAGCTCACTCTCACCAAGAAACAGCTCAGCTTTTTCTCTGCCTACCTGCAGACTAGTTAGTCTAGTGGCAGTCCTTGCATATTTGACACATTGCCACATCTGCCCTCATCTTCCACTCTTCCAGCCTGGACAAACCAGTTCTTTCAACCTTTCCCTGTAAGCCACGTCTTCCAGGCCACCACCATGCCCCGCCCTCTTCCACGCTCGCCTGCATCATCCCCGGAGCAGCGGAACACCGTCCTCCACCCGGCTCAGCCCTGAGGAGGGAGGAATGGTGATTTCCCCAGACCCACATCTGGTGTGACCACTGGCACCTCCCAGTTGGCCCCTTCCCCATGCCGGACCACCGGCTGCCGCCTTGCCTCTCACCTGGACCTCCCCTGTTCTGCTGTTGCCAACCCTCACGGCAATCCCCATGGGCTTGCCACCAGTGACGGCAGCCCCCTAAAGACAGGGGGTAAAGCACATCATCCCACGCTCAGTAGCTCGCTGCTGCCTGTGTCAGGCATTAGAGTCTCGCGTCTGATGCAGGCATGCCTCCGTCCAAAGTTAAAAAGCTGCTCCTACCCCTGTGTGCATGCGTGGGGGTGTTGAACCTCAAGCCTGCAGCCAGAAGGCAAGCGGGGCTTGGTTTGGCTCAGCAGGATCGCTGAAGCTCGGGCTACCAGGAATGTTTACTGGGGGAGTTTGTGCAGCTTCAGCTCAGGGTTGCCAGGGACCCAGCTGAACAATTAAAGGGAATATCAGTTCAGTCGCAGGTTGCAGCACACTCATAGCCCTGCCTTCAATGAATAAAATTAATCATTCTCACTGATTCTCTAATCAACCCAGTCCTCAGAGGTGTAAATTACACTGGCAGATGTATAATCAGGGAAGTTTTCCAAATTAACCTAAAAAAACCCCAAGAACTCCCTGAGCCTCTCATCATTGGCTGAGCTGAGCAAAGGCTGTCTAAAACAAGTGCAACACAAAACTGGGCAGCAGCAACTATGCCTTACGAAAGCCCATGGACAACCAACCATCCTGGAAGGGAGAGCTTCAATTCAAGATGACGACAGGCCCCCCCCGGGCCAGCCTTTCCCTGCTGACCCTGCCCAGATGCTCGAGACATGTCTCCAAGCACTTGTTTGCATGGAAATCCCATCAGGATCCTACACCTCAGCAGGTGCAGGAGCACCTCAGGAAAGGTCCCAACCCCTTCAGCCAGCAGACCTGTAGGAAGAAAATAAACCTCAGCACATGGCTAGGGATAAAACATGGAGGGTGGGGGTACAGCCATCAATTGCTGTCACTCTCCGCTAAATGCACCCCTACCAGCAGCCTCAGTCTGGCTATTGGATGGAGAGGGACATCAGCTTGACAGCTTCAGCGCGGTTTTGTCGTCTCACCACTTCTGTGGTGGGAAATACCATTGCTCCTCAGAGAAGTGAAGGTGGCTGCTGCATGACAGAGCCCAGCAGACGGCCCGTGTGAAACAGTTTTTCATCCACTGACCTGGGTCTGCAAAGGACGTTGGGCCACTTAATGTATTCTCCCTAGAGATGCAGATTGAAATAATTGTACTGGTGTGTACTGAGTAACGAAAAAGTGGAGATGTCAGAATTTTAAATGCAGCATTGGAGCCTTTAGAGGAAAACAGTGAAAGAAAGCAGCAAAACCTGAGTTACAAGTGTATTGCCTGGGTGACCTAGGGGCACAAGAAGAGTTTGGATGGGGCCCAGCCTGCTGCTTTATGGACCCACTGTTTTATTACGTAAAATAAAAATAAAATGCATTCCAGCAAATAAATGGTAAATATTTGATGATATAATTATGCCTTATTAATGCAATGTTCTTTCTTTTGCAAATTAAATTTTCACAGGAATTCATCACCCATTTCATTTTTATTATTTAGGCCATGAGTATGTCACAGTTGTTTCTTATGTACTTTCATAACCATTTGATTAATATTAACTGTTTAGAATAAAAACTCCATGTATATTTTAGTTATAATGGCCCTACTATCATATTATGAATATGAGTCAGTATTTATGGCCCACATTAGTTCTTAATACTACTTTTGATATTTTTATTGCTGTATAGGACATGCACAGTTCATTACTTATGAAAAATAGTTTAATTTTCAGAAGCTTCGTAACGGTCCGTAAACTGGAGAGTTTTCCTTGCCGTGCCGCACGAACCCTCTCCATCGTCCCGCTCCCACCTCTTTTATTCTGAAGAAGGCAGACCTGAGGGAGGGACAAACCTACCCTAGCTGCGTGCCTGGAAAAGGCATGAACGCAGAACTTACAAGCTTTGACAAACCTGACGGCACAGCTCCCGTCCGCCCAAACGTACAGATCTGGACCATGGCTGGGCAGGAACTGGGGAGAGCGTTAACTACCAGGAATTATCTCGCGGGTCTCTAAGGCATCTTTCATGCCTGTTGGATGTGATAATAAACCAAACCCTGTATATTTGACAACTGCCCTGTACAGAAAAGGTCCTTGTGACCACTACAGCGGGTGGCTGCAGCCTGCGCCCTCCTCCGCCCGGGAGGAGCAGGCTCCCCTGCGGCACCGGGAGCAGCATTAGGCTTTCCGCTCTGGTAGCTCAGGCAATTTCAAGTGCTTCAGGTTTGTTTTGCAGTACTACAGGGAAGTGCTGTGGCTTCTATTAAAAAAAAACAAACAACAAAATAGGACCAAAAAACCCCCTCCCAAGCACTCCCCCTGCTCTCTGCCAACCCACTGAGAATCAAGCAATCCCATGCAAGGTTTTTGGATGGCTTAAAAGCGTGTGTGTAGGATGTTAGTCCTAAACCAGGTACCTATGAAGGCCTTGCCTTACTTTCTTTTTGCTGCACCGGCTTGGTGCTCTGTCAGCTTTGACAACATCCTTACAGACTTTAAATGCCACTGTATCTCCCACCGGCGGCAGGCTGCGTGCACAGAGCATCTTCCCAGCTCCAGTTATGCTCGATTTCTCTGCCATGCTCGCGCATGGCCTGCAGGAAGAAATTTGGATCCCAGGATTTGCTAAACACCCTAATACAGCAGGAGACACGGGGCTGCAGATGACAGCAGCCGTCCCCACCACTTCCACTGCTGGAAAATGACGGTCCCGACTCCTTCAGGACGACAGGGCACAGCTAGGCTTTCCTTGCCCAGCTTCCACTTAGCGACTTGGAAGAAGCGTGCCTACTTCCAGCTTCTCTGGGCTTTTATGGGACATGGTGGACTTCTGCTGCATGCCTTGTGCTCATTTAAAGCAAAGCAAATACGAAACCTCCCGTGTCTACCCTGATGGCTTCCTATCCGCCTTGCCTTGCTACGCCCGACTAGCCAAGGCAAGGGGCTGCAGCGGTGGGTTGGTAAAGCAGCAGTATGCTCCTCACCTGTGTGAAGCCAACTAACGGTGCTGGACTTCAGCAAGTTAAACAGTCCTTGTAAATATTCTCCACTCCAAGCCTGCTCCTCTGTTTCTGAAACGCTGCCAGCCAGCCATCCTACCTCTGTGGTGGGTAATAGCCCCTGCGATTCGGAGCTTGCTGGGCAGAGCAAGCAGACACAGCCAGCAACAAAAGGCATGTATACTCCGTGGCTGCTGAAGTGACATTGCAAACAAGCAGAGAAAATGTTCCTGAAGGTATGGAGATTTAAGCACCCGAGGTAAAAGCGGCTGCCTCCCCCTGCACCACCAGCACTTGCCCTCAAGAGCTCATCCTGATTCTCATTTCGGCTGCCCAGCCTCCAGAGGTGCATGAGACTATGGCTTTCCACTGAACTGAAACCTCTCATTTCAGGTGATGTTTAGCAAAATATTTTCTTCCTGAAAATGGTGGTTCAGGAACTTCTGGGCTGTGAAAGGACAGGCAGAGCGTGCACGGGCCTGCAGGTGCTGTTTTCACCCCTTTCCTCTCCCAAACACACGTGCGCACATGCTGCCCCACCCATGAAGGCCACTGAAGAAGCACAGGCTGTGCGTGGCCGTGACCTTCCATTGTAGCCCGCTGTGGGCTGCTAGGTCTGAAGAAGCGAATCCAGACCTCAGTTTGCAGAGACAGGGGAGCCAGGACCCCATTTCCAAGTGCCTCCTGTTGAGGCACTTCGTTTCCTTCCAAGGCCACCATC
>NW_010548833.1:0-7952 GCF_000687285.1 Phaethon lepturus
GGCGGCTGTGACGTCGCTTTGTCGCTCACAGGATGCACCACAACTCAAGAACCTCCCTTTGGGAGCAGATCAATGCGTTTTAGTGCACCATCCGCCAGACGTGGGTGCTGGCAGCCTAGTGCCAAACTACAGGGTCGAGAACTTGAATTTAGAGAATTTGTTGCATTTGCACATACACTGTTTCTTACATGATCCTGCCTGCCCCGGTGCAGGTCCTGGCTGTAGGACGTGCCCTGCTGTGCCGAGACAGGATTGTCTCAGTGGGATTCAGGGCGAGGAGGCTGAATCTCTCTCTGTGCTCAAGAGGGATCTTGCAGCGTGCTGTGTAATAGAGATATGGCAGGGATTCCTTTGCAGGGGGTCGCAAAGCTTTTCTGTGGGCTTTCCCGCCTTAAAAAGATACTTGAATAGAGTGCAGGAAAACAGCATGGAAAGCTCTGGAAAACATGGCTTTCATTAAAAGATCTGACAGGCCTCAGCTTTACAGTTTGCCCAAGAAAAGAGGAAGAGGCCACCGGGGAGAGTTATGCAAGTATCTGCACAGAGAAAAGATGCCTCCTGTCCAGCAGCAGCAGCTGACACGCCAGCAGCTGGGAGCTAGAGGAGCCAAGCTCTTGCATCGGCTTCACCCTGTACCACTGGTCTTTCGGACAACCCCAGCTCATCCCCACCTCCAAGACTCCGCGCAGGAGCTCCTGCGCGTCCTGCACTGCATGCACATCCTCGTTGGCCTGCGCCACGCAGCAGCAAGGCCCTTTGGCCTTTAGCTGCATCCACAGGTCCATCCTGTGCTGGGACCAGATGGTACCGCCAGCGTCACATGCATGGGCTGTTCTTAGAGACGTTAAGAAACTTTGCCCCCGTGAAGTGACGAACTCAACATCTCTTTGACTTGCTGCACCTATTTCTGCACCGGACTTTGGCTGAGAGCGGGCTATTTTTAACCATCCCTGGTTTGCTATCTTCTTTCTAGCTGTTATCACAGGCTAGAAGAGGATCTGTGCACTCTTCGTGAAAAACTCACTGCTGATCCCAGACCAGATAAGCCTCCCGAAAGCCAGCATCGCTTCCCTTGAGCCCAGTGGCGCGTGGGCGCAGGCCGTCTTGCAGCAAAAATGGAAGTGACTACTATCTAACCACTTCCTTTCTTTCTGGGTCTCTCTCTCCCTCCTGCCCCTTCTGACAAGTTCATTTCCTGTTATTGATAACGGCCCCTGCACCCGGTGAGAGGTCACCATGCTCGGTGCCCCCACGGGAGAACAGCCCAGGGGCTGGAGAGAGCAGGGTTGTGCGAAGCAAACCCAAGCGAGCTCTGCGGGGGCAGGCAGCAAGGCTCAGTCCATGCCTCTGGGTGCCGAGGTGTGTGTGCTGCCACAGGGTGCTGCGTGCCAAGGAACCCAGGATATGAAAGGCATGACGAGTCTTCAGGATTTTCAGGCCTTTTTGTGCCTGAAAAAAGGAGAAAAAAAAGCAGCAGGGAGCTGCGTTGTCCTGTATGCTCTGGGGATGGAGAGTAGCTGGGGGGTTTCTTGTTCCTGGGAGTCTTCTTCCTGCCCACGCACCTCGCAGTGCTTCGCAAGCAGGCGCTGTGGTCTAGAGCCTTGTCTCTTGGCCTGGGGCAAGACACTGTTTGCTGCCACCCTGACAGACTCCCCCGTGCGAGGCAGACAGCTAGCTCCTCAGGGGAAACTGAGGCATGCAAAGATTTCCAGGTAGCCATTCCAAAAGTACAGCACTCTTGGAGGCATCCAGGGATGTGCAGGACAAGCCCAAGTGGCATGTGGATGATCAAGAAGCTGCCACTGGTGCTGAGGCTGTGTCCCCTCATGGTGCAGCAGTGTCTCCTGGGTGACCAAGTAGCCCCATGGCTCTTGTTGTGCCTCTGTGGCTTCTCCTCCAGCAGTTGTTGGATAAAGAGTCAAAGTCTCAGAACCTTGGAGATCTGGCCCCACATGCTGGCCTTGATCCCCCCTACCCTCACCACTCAACTTAGGAGCAATCCTCCATGCATGAAGATAAAATGCGTGGGGAGAGCTTGTTCTCACACGGGGAGTGGAAAAAATCATGCTGATATAAAGCACCTTCATGATAGTACAATACCTTTCCCAGGGGGGCTGTTTCTTGTGCCCACACACCCCTCTAGTCCACAGTAGCACCAACTCTGCATCACTGCTAGCCCAACACAGATGGGCCTGGTGGCTCACTCGGTTTGCCTCTGGCTTTCTGTTTGCAAACTTGGAGGAAAGGTCAGCTTGTTTGCAGGAGATGTGAGAGAATATCTAATTCCAGAAACCGTAAGTGGTTTGCTCAGCAGTCATTCAAAGAAGAAAAAAAAAAAATCAGTTAAGCAAGAAATCCAGAGGATAAACCATCCTTTTCGTTCTCCTTGAGGAGAGGGGCAGGAGCACAGGGGCTGGCAAGATCCGTGGCGGATGCCTTGAAAAAATGAAACAGTAATTGCTTAATTGCTTCCAGACAGAGCCGAGCAGCGGCAGGAGCAAACTCTGCGCAGACCATCACTGGCGATGGGGAGGAAGGTCACCTGTCCACTCCCTCCAGCTCTCCCTCCCCAGGATCAGCTCCATCCCAGCGGATGCCCGAGGGCCCAGGCGCACGTGCAGTGCGGCTCTGCGGGCTCTGAGCCCCCTGCAGCACCCTGGCACGGGCTGTGTGTGGCGGGCCTTTGCACGCCCCAGCACAGAGTGCCGGGGCTGTCCTTGGGAATGCGCTCACGTGGAGGAAGCTGGAGTAGCAAGACGCTGTTCTCCAGGAAAAGCAATCTGCAGAGGTGCTCCACTCAGCTCCCGGGTCCTGGCTGTCTCCAGGCCAGTGGGCATGTGACACGGAGCCCCCTGAATACTGTGCCGTAACTGCGCTGTTCACACACCCTGCGGCCGGCTCTGCGGGATGCTCGGGCTAATTGCATAGCCCTTCTTACACCTTCGGGAGCTGATCAGCTGGTTTTAACAGAGTCTGCTGAATCCTGAGGCAACCGCTTCACCTTCAAGCCCATGAGCAATGTTTAGACTGCGAAGGAGATGGGCTAATTTCCAAAATTCTGCAGGACGTCTTGAGCTCCCAGTCGTGTCAGCGGGAGCAAGACCAGCCCTGTGTCTGAGCACTGGACCCAAAGGTGACAGAGGCCCAGCGAGACGAGGCCATGGTGCGGTAGGCAACCCCAGGGTAATGAGACCGCGGGGCACCAGTCTGCATTTTGGGTGCTATTTCAGTGCCGGAACCCTTCCCTCTGTGTCCGCCTCTCCATCACTCTGCTGTCCCAGCACTACTCTGGTCATCATCATCACCTCCCAAAACACAAACTTGACACGCACCCATCCTGTTCACTGGAACAGGAGAAGGCTGGGGCTTCTGCAGCGAGGCAGGGGAGGGACCCGACAGCGAGGAGGCTATTCTGCCTGCAGCAGTCCTGCTCTCCATGTGGGTTGTGACAGTGCAATGGTGAAGGCCACCCATGAGGAATCCAGGCACTGACATTTTCCTGCCACCAAGGTCAGAGCAGAGGAGTGCTGGGGACAAGGGACGTTCCTTTCTGGGATCTGACCCCTCCTGCCCCATCAGGGCGGGGAGGGAAGATGGTGAGGGGCACATCTGTGGCTCTATGGGACCCACGTCAGAGCCATTTCCTTCAGTGCTGCTTCCCCCCATCCCCTTCTGGGCTTTGCTCTCTGGGGACTGCCCGGTTTTTCTTTGCCTGTGGCAGCTTGGGATGGAGGTGCTGCCCTGGAGTCCTGGTCCTGCCCTGACAGCAAACCATCCCTGGGGGGTCTGCCCCCAGCATGTACACTCTCTTCCCTTGAAGCCAGACCCTACTGCAGGTCCTCCATGGACTCAAGCAGCCCCTTCTTGTAGGACCTGGTGTCTGCCCCACACTCTGCACCTCGGGCCACCCTGATGCATCCAGGGCAGAGCTGGTGGTGCAACACAGGACGAGCATGGCTGAATTGTTGAAGTGTTGCAGGGCCCTTTGCTTTTTGCTCACTGTTGCACCCCTCTGCAGAGCCAGCCTGTGTCTCTCAAGAGGGGTGGAGTGGCAGCATCATCTTCCAAGCTGGGGCGCAGAGGTGGCCAGAAGTAGCATGCACAACAGTGTGTGCCTGTGCACCTCTGGGGCTTCACTGCTCTGCAGAGGCCAGTGAGGTATTTGCATGCCCTTCACCTGCATGGGTGGACACCGGTGCGTAAACAGGGACATTCACTCTGTAGGTGTGGGTGTGCATCCCTCCCATGTGCACGGGTGGACAGGCAGAGGTGCACGTGCCATTCCTAGGTGGGCAGCAGCCGTGTGGGTGGGTGCAACGAGGCACGGGGGCGGGGGGGGGATGTTTGCTGCAGAAGTGGCACTGAGAGCTGAAATGTGCCCTGGGAGGAGTGGTGTGTTCCTGCTCCATCTGCTCCTGGTCTCTCTCACATCCAGTCTACCTCCACCGGCTCATGCCTCATTTTCCACCAGCACCTTGTCTTTCATGCTCTGGGTCTCCACTGGGCTGTGGCCTCCCATACTCTTGTCTCCCTGCAAATGCACCTCCATTGTCATGTCTCAGCCTGCTGGTGCTTCAGCAGAGAGGAGGAACAGAAGCCATGCTGGCCAGGGGGAAGTACACTGGGGTCCATTTGTGCACTCTCAGATGCATGTAGGCATCAGGAGTTCTCAGCAGTGCAGATGTTTCTGCTCCTGGGAATCTGGGCCGTAGTACATCCCTGCACCACATCTCTGCTTCCCTCCTGCATTCCCTCAATCCTGGATGAGTCCTCATGGCCAGGACAGTCCCTTCAGTCTCCATCAGTGCTTTCTGGTTAAGGAAAAGCCAAAGGAGGTAAGGTGTGGTTCCCAGGGGGTCTGTCCTGGGTGTCCTCCTGGGTCCCAGCCAGCACAGGTACACAGGAGGCTGGCAGAGCCAAGCCAGTGGCACACGGAGGTCCATGAGTGGCAGAGAGAAAGTGTTTCAGGGTTTTCTGGGGTACTTCCCTGAGCATGAGTACCTTGATGCTGTGTTCCTTCAGAGGCAGAGGATACGCTGCATCTCAGTGTCTCAGGTTCCTCCTCATGCACGGTGTATGGTGTCCCTGAGGCACAGGAGTGACTCCCATCCCAGGGCAAACAAACAAGGTTATTTTGCAAAGGGAGTGCATCTGCATCCTTCACCACAGCTTTCAGGAGAGTTTCATGACCAAGGCAGAACCTGGCAGGAGGAGGAAGGATCTTACTGCTGAGGGGATCCCAAATCCTTTGAAATGGCCATCAAATCTCTTAAATCACACTGGGCCACAGATCACTAAAGTTGACAGCACACAGGGAGCTCTTGGTCCCCATAAAAGTTTTTTCCACACCACTTTTGCAGTTTGACCTTGTTTCTTGGATAAAGTCATGTTTTGCTGAAAGGTTCCCATTCCCTTTGGGGAAAAAGGGCCAAAATCCAGCTCCCAAAGGCTGCCCTTCAGTCTCCCGCTCACTCTGCTCTGTACAAAAGAGCAGGACGTGCCTGTGGTGCCTCTCGGGTACAGCAAGGGCCTCTGGACAGCCCAGGTCTGGGGATCAGAGCTCTGTTTTTCTGCACCTTTGGGTGTTGCTAGGTTTTATGGATGTTCCCTGGGCCCTACAAGGTCTGTGAGGGCCCAGCTGTCTCTGTCCTCCCCATCACAGGCACCTCCAGTTGGGCAGTTGAGCTTGAGCATGGGCACAAGGATGTCACTGACATGTGCCAAATGACTCATGTGGGCTGACGGCTCTATGGTATCTGCCCTGATGCCATGTTGAGCTTGTTCCTTGCTTGTCCCAGTGCCGGAGGAACGGGGCAGCGAGGAGGCAGCAGGTCTGTGCAGGGTTGGGCCAGCAAAAGGCAGGAAGGGCGGCCCCAGGGGTTTGCATCTTAACTACATCCTCAGGGACCCCTTGAGCTCAAAACCACCCAGATGGGAGGGGTGGCCATTACACTAAGAGGAGAGATACAGTCCCAGCCTCAGCCTTGATGAGGAATGAAGCTTCTGCATTGTCTGACAAGCTGATACTTCAGGAAAGAACCCTCTTTGTTCACTCTGGTCCCTACTGAGGGCAAGCTTATGTGGCCACCTTGTTAAGTACTACACTGCTGGCCAACTTAGGAAGACTTCTCAGTAAGAAGATGGAGGGTGGGAGGGAAGGGCAGTGCTGGGGCTTGTTTGCCTGTGGTGGAGCTCTCTCTAGGCCCCTACAGCCAAGACCTTTCATTCCACATAGGACAGGGAGCAATTCCTCAGGCCATCTTCAGGCTTGATACAGAGTCCAGTCCAGGTCTGCAGAGGCTGCTGGTACCCTGGGATCTGCTTGTAAGACAGAGGTGCTGGTGGCCCTTGTCTCCAGGATGGCTGCTCTCTCCCTTGCTCTGCTGCTGGCCAAGCCCAGCACTTTGCTGTGGAGCTTGGTCCCTCTGATCCCCCAGCTCTTGGGTAAAAGGTGGCACTGACAGGGTCTCCCATGGGCAACCAGTGAAGATGATGTTTTCAGGATGAAATTTTGGCACCCTGGCACCCCTTGCACACACTTTGTTGCAAACACACAGGCATGCACAGACACACACCTCTCCAGCATGGTGACCAGCAGTGCCGACACCGCACATCCCAGGGATGGCCCGGTCACAACAACGAGCTGGGCTGGAGGCAGCCCAGGGTGGGGGGCTCCCCTTGGCAGTGCGGAGGAGCCAGTGGGGTGGCTGGGGGGAGAATGCATTTGGGACATGGGGTCTGTGGTGGCTGGCGAGGACGCAGCGGCAGCTGCTGCAGCACAGCGAGGTGGGGGCAGAAGAGGAAGGAAGCGTGCAGTGTCTCTGCGCAGAGCCTGGGCAATAGCAAACAGGAAGATTGGCAAGGCTGCGGCAGTGGGCATTGGAAGGAAGGACGTGCAGTGCCCCAAAGGGAGACCTGTCCTGCCTGAGCCAGACCTTCCAGGGACCTTCCTGCCCAGATATACCCCCTTCCCTCCCTTGCTGGGGAGGAGGAGCTCGTGTGTTTTCCCCTCCGGTGCCCAGAGGTGGTCAGACGGGTGCAGACGGGTGGTGGGTGGCATCCACAGGGAGATGGGTTAGGGCGACTGTGGGGTGGCACGGCATCCATGCTGCAGATGGGGCATGCAGGGTGGGAGGTGCCAAGTCTTGGCTCGCCCCGCAGCAGGATGGGGAGCAGAGGAGCTGGGCACTGCCTGTGTAAGGGGATACAGCCAGGGCGGCAGGGACAGGAGGACTCATCCTGGCTCCCTGTGGGGCAGGTGGGGTCTGGTGTCCCCAGAGCAGCATCACTGCACCACGTGAAGCAACCTGCCTCAACCCTTCTGCCAGGAGTCCCAGTCCCATGGCTGGGTCTCACCCGTCCCTCCATGCCCCATGGGCTGGCACCGGCACTGGCCATGGCCAGTTGCAGAGGGCACCGAGCACACCCCACCAGCTCTGCTGGAGATGTCCGTGAAGGCACACCAGGATTTTGGGGGAGGTAGGCCTGCACCCATAGGCGCAGGACAGGTGTTCACTGGTGGGGAGTGGGGCTGGGGCTGCAGGCGGCCCGACGGAGCGGAGCTGCGGCGATGTGGCCGGTATGTGTGTGGGCGGCAGGCAGGGTGGGGGAGAAGGAGGGAGAGGAAGCGGCAGAGGCAGCAGCTCCTTTGATAAGCAGCTTCCTGAACACTTTCAAACTGTGGGCCTGTGCTGGGACCAACGGACCCCACACCGCGGGGCAGCAGGTAGGTAGCCCCCCAGTCTGCCCGTGCCACCCACTGGAGAGGGGACCCCCACCGGGCCCTGTTGCCCATGGGCTGTGGGCATGTGCTCACTGCTGGGCAGCCCCAGGCAGAGCTGGGATGCTGGGCAGGGTGATGGGGACACTCTCCCTTGCAGGTGCTGGGAGCTGGGGCTCTTCCCAGGGCCCTCCTGCCTGCCGGGCCCTTGGCTGGGGGCTCTCCCCGGGGG